>NC_056725.1:620445351-620477851 GCF_019279795.1 Protopterus annectens
TGATTCTTCCAATAGAACAAGGTGGACTAGGATTACCCAATTTGAGGGGGAATTTTAGAGCAACACATAAGGCTCTTATACACAGCACAAGCAGAAAACTATAATTCATAGTGGAAAGGAATTAATGATACAGGGAGGAAGATCAAGAAATAAGGAGAAGTTAATATTTTGGATGCAGACTCTTAAGGAGAAAAACAAAAATCATACAGAGTATTATATTCATAAAATAGGGAGTATTCTCAAACCTAAACAAGCAGGAGAATGCCGAAAAGAGATTCTGCCAATAGGAATGACTGTTTTTAGGGATACAGATAATAAGCATTTATAGGAGAAAACTGGTAAGATATTGGGAGTAAATAACTAGAAAGTAATAGAATGGGAAGAGGCCAAGAATTTACTTGGACTGCAGCTTAGAGATTGCCTTCCCTACCAACAATTGTTATCAGAATATAGGCAAAGCGAATGAAATGGGGGGTCCTAAATGAAAGACCACCACTGGTAGAGTTTTTATTAGAATTTAGAATGGAAGCTGTCTTTAAAAAAAGAGCAATTAGTAAAGCATATAAAATATTGCATGATAATTGTAAGAATCCATCAGAGGAGCTTAGAAAGAATTGAGAAGATGGATTGATTAAGCAATTCACAGAGAGACAATGGGGAGATGTATGTATATCTCCCAAATATGAAACAAAGTCTAGAATATTTAGGATCTTTACCTGGAAGTGTTTACATAGGTATTTGTTTACCCCAAGTAGACTCCAAATAATTTTTCCTCAGGTGAAAGCAAATGTTGGAGGTGTGGTGGGCAAGAAAGAGGTGACTGGGAACATATTTTTTGGGAGTGTATTGAGCTGGCAGACTTAAGGGATTCCATACAGATCACTCTGTCAGAAATGCTGGGTGAGCAGATTAGACTGACTAGGGAGATGACTTTTTTAAGTTATGCTACATAATTAGAATTGCCTAGACACAGTAAAGCCTTGCTAAGTCTAATTATGGTGGCTGCTAAAAAAGCAATTAGTAGCAAATGGAAATCAGTCTAGATCAACTTTACTAGAAGTAGTAATATAGTAACAGCGATGAAACAACTGGAAATGGGATCTTTAGAAACTGGAAGGAGCAAACTACTTAGGAAAAAATGGGAATTGTGGGAACACTATATGCAGAGCAGGGACAAGGTGTAAGAGGCAGGATTTGAGTGGACCATATAATGCTTAATTGACAATGACTGGATAGATAAGTGATGTATAATGTCTTTAACTACAGTTGATTCAATGGTGTCTGCGATGTATAATGTTTACAACTAAAGTGGTGTCATGTTTGTTTTTCATTTATATAAATGTAAGATCGCCTATGTCATGCGTGGTAATTTAATAAAGAAGTTTATCGCGAAAAAAAAGGGTATAGTTATGTTATGAACCAAGTGGTGTCAGAATTTAATATCAATCAGTCTATTAATTTGCCAGTTGTCTTCTCCAAAGTTACTAACAAAGGGGAATATATGTTACGTTTATTAGAGTTTCACAAACAAGTACATTTGTACTTGCATAGAACAAAAGACATTAGAAAAACAGATCATTTATTTGTTTCCTTTGCAGACTTGAAATTGAGTAAACCAGTTGCCAAAGTAAGTTTAGCCAGAAGGATAACTGATTGCATTTTTTCATTTATGAGAAATTGGGCATTGCCTTACCACAAACAGTAAGGACTCATTCAGTTAGATCACTGTCAACTTCTACAGTTTTCTTCTCCAGAGCATCCATGGATGGCATATGTTCAGCAGGAACTTGGGCTTCTCTCCATATCTTTATTACTTATTGCAAATTAGATTTGATCTCCAGGGATAGAACATCATTTGGTTCAACTGTGCTGAGGAATATCCCTTCTTAGAGTCCACCTTGGAATTTTGGTAGCAGGGGACTCTGTCCCATCAGTTGAGGAGAAAATGAAAGTTGATAACATTGGATAAAGACGATATGTACATACCATAACATTTCATCGGTGTTGTCCATTTTCATTCTTCCTCAACTTCACGCACACCAACCCTGTCCATTATTTATATATGAACTTCTGGAAGAATGCTTTCTTAGAGGAATATCACTGTTTCTTATATTGAGCTCCAGGTAGACTCTCTAAATTGAGTAAATACAATTGTTAGACCTCTTTTGTTCATGCATAGTAAATATTTTATTTTCTAGTAAATTCAGCAAATAAGATCTGAGGTAACTTAGGGGTTGGTGCATTATAGGTAAAGGGAAGTGCGAGAGTTTTAGGTTGCCATGAGCTTAGCAATGGCTTGGATGGATCCAAGCATCAGATCCAAACCCATCACTTGAGGAAGAATGCTTCCAGTACTTTAAGGATATTAAACTGTAAAATTCATATATTAAAAGTTTTTGGTATCTTTTGATAATGTATAGAAGTTAATGTTAATTTATTCTGAGGTAATGAATTAACTATTTCTGTGACAGTTCTTTCTCAGGTGAGTAAACATATTTTAAAATGTACTTATGATGCTACTGGTGCTGGGTCTTATTCCAGAGCTACTGCTTCTGGTTCTGTTTTGAGGATAGTGGGTTGGCTCTGTTTTAAAAACCTTCCTGAGGATATAAAATCTGAAATTTTAAATACTCCCTTAAAGAGATTTTGTTTGAGCCATTGGCAAAGGGACTTGGAAGTGCAAGGATATAATTGGTGTGGTAATCAAGAAAAGTAGTTGTTTACAGATGATATTATTTTGTACCTGATAAATCCAGAAAAGGACATTTCAGTGGAACATTTTGAGACAGCTTCAAGTCTTTTGAGGCTATAAAATAAAAAATTAAAACAAAGGCTATAGCCGTAAATTATGTACCCACATGAATTGTTTCAGCAATACCCATATTTATGGGGACGCGATAAGATGAAGTATTTACGAGAATGGATTAAAAAGTCTTCTGTTATGGCAGGTAAGAATATGTGGGAAGAGACTAAGCAAAAAATAAAAAAAACTGAAAATCTAGAAGCTCTAGTTTATGGATAGTAAGGTACAGTGAAAGTTTTTATTCTTTTTAATTTTATATATGGGCCAAGCATAATTTTATCAACCATATGAGAAGTTGTGGACAATAATTAATAAAGTTGAAAGAATTTATCTGTGAGGGCAAGAAGGCAAGAGTTAAATGGGATAAGTAGATCCTTCCAAAAAAAAAGGTGTTTTAGGATTACCTGATTTGAAGGAATATTTTAGAGCGGCACAGTTAAGGCTTTTATACATAACATAGCCGTAGGTTATAATTCAGAATGGAAAGGTTCAACAGTGAAGCAGAGGGAAGTTCAAGAAAAAGAAAGTCAGATTTTGGGTGCAGATCTTTAATAATTGCAACTGTACAGTATGTTTTATATTCTTAAAGTAGAAAACATTGTAAGAACTAAGCCATCATGAGAATGGAGAACGTAGATTTTGCCAATAAGGATGTCTGCAGGAATACAGAAAGAAAGCAAGTTGGAGCCGGAACTTACTGGATACAGTTGGCAAAGGAACTAAGGTATTAGGAGGAAAAAACTATAGGGGGAAGGTAATACAGTGGGATGAGGGTGGCCAAGAAGACATTTGGGCTGCCTTCCTTACTACAGATAGATAACAGTGTGTGATCCTCAGTGAAAGACCTGCTGTGGTAGAATTTTTAGTTGAATCTAGAAGATAATCTGCTGTTAAAAAGGGATAATTAGTAGTCTATATATAAAATCCATCCATCGATCCACAACCTCTCTTTCCCATTTTTGCACATGGGGTCAGGGTGTCACTTAAGTGGTGGCAGTCATTAGAGCCAAATTTGTCAGAGGCGGTTAGAAAAATTTGGGAAGAGAGACTAGAAAAGCAATTTACAATAGAACAATTGGAGGAGATATGTATGCTTTCCATGTATGCAACATGGTCCAGAAGGTTTATGATTTTTGTTTGAATAGATATTTTTAGTCCCAAAACATACTTCAAATAATTTTTCCTCAGGTAGAAAGCAAATGCAAGTCTGATGGCAAGAAGTGGTAACTGGAAATGTGTTTTGAGTGTGTAGTGAGTTGTTGGATTTTTAAATATTCCCAACAGAGTACTCTGTCAGAAGTTGCAAATGACTGTACCTAAGGATATGATTTTTTTTTGTTTGTTTGAACTGGTTCACAAGATCTAAATTGCATAAATCTAGTAAGGCCTTAAATTTAATTTTGTTGACTGCCAAAAAAAAAGCAATTGCTAGGAAATGGAAAACAAAATCTAAACCAGCTGTGTATGAAGTATTGAATATTATGAAAGAGATAAAAGAACTGGAAGAGAGATCCTTAGGAAAGTGAAGGCGTAAATTAAGTAGAAATAAATGGGAATTGTGGAAACAATACATGCTGATAATTTTAGGAGGAGGGTTGAGGTTTAAGGAAAAGCAGGAATTCAGCAATTTATGTGATGTTAGATTGATGATCATTACAAAGAAAATATATGTGATGCATAATGTCTGTAAATGGAAAAATGTTAATATGATTTTTGTTTTCTATTAATGTATGTTTGCCTATGTCTTAAGTGAAAGTTTAATAAAGATGTTAAAAATAATGTTTCTTCACAAGCACTCAGCAAAGGCCAAGTGTTAGTGCAGTGGTATTCTTTATCATATAATCTTTAAGACAAAAATCTGCCAAAATAATGTAAATATGAATGTACAATACTAGGGTCCTACACGCATCAGTATGTCGTAGTTAGAGAAATGCCTTGATGTATCTTTAGGGTTTAACTAGTTAAGAGTGATGCAGGGGTGTATCTTTGATGTGTTTTGGATGAAAACCATGTGTTGATGAGAAGGTTTTGGTTTCTAGAATTTTTAAGTATGACTGATACGTTTGCTCTTGGCCTAAAGTTAGAAATGTAGTCTCATCATCATTTTTGGATAAGGATAATAGAAATTAATATTTCCATAATTTTAGTGGATACTGTTCCTTTGTAAATCTATTTAAAGCGTATACAGTAAGTATAGCAGCTGTTAGGCTATGGAGACAACCTCTGTGTTAGCATATTCTGTTGGAATCTAATCGGGTATTACTGGGCTTCAATTTTTTGAGAAGTTTTTAAAATTTGAACTGTTAAAATGGGATGCAATTTAAAGTTACCATTGGTTGTTTTATGGTTGTATCAGTGGAATTAGTGTTGGATAGATTTGCTAGGGAAGTTTATGAATTGCTATTAATGTCAGTAATGGCTTGTTGATGAAGTAGGGTAAATGGCAGCTAGCAATAAACTGCATATACATTTTGCAAACTATGTTGTAGTTTTATGCAAAACCCAGTTTGCCCAGTTTCAGTATTTTATTGATGTTATTCGAAAAATTGTTTAGATTCATAGTATTTGTACTTGGCAATTTGTGGTGATAGTTTATTTTCTATGTTTTACTTTGTTTATAGGTGATCTGTAGATGTGGTATGTTAATTGATTGTTCTGTTGGCATCCATGTCTTCCATGCTTTGTATGTTTGAGTTTTTATTTGCTTAAGTTATGTGGACAGCCAAGAGGCTAGTGAACTGTTAATTTTGTTTTTTTATTAATGGAGTAGTGGAGTTCAGAATATTGAGAACGTTGCCATTAAAGGTAAGCAATTACATTATATAGAAGAAAAGTATTTTAATGGTTTTCAGTTAAATTTTTGGAGCAGGTAGCTGAGGATTGTTTCTTAGATCCAGTCCATATGAAGGAAGTAGGCTTTGCTAATTTATCTTGCACTAGTAATATAAAAATACAATGGCGATCACTGATAAGAGTTTGAGAGAGTTCTAATGTTGAATGTGATTGCTGCTAGTAGTTAATGTCCAATATTGAATATTACTGCTCCTGTTCATGTTTTGTTTTTATCAATTCATGTAGTTTCTATTAGTTTAGTCAGTCCAACTAGATTTATAGAAGGCTGGATTGAATTAAATGCCTCTTAAGTTGATATTTTGGTTCAGTTTGTGTTGACATCACCTAAGATTATGATTTATTATTTTATAGTCTATGTTAACCAAGCAAAAGCATCTTAAAGTGCTTCAGTGTGTCTGTTGGTATTATTGGGCTGATGGGGATAAATATAAATACAATGTGCAAGAAATGGAAGACATTAAGTTTGCGAGGCACTGGTGGTATTTCAGAGTTGTTAAAATGTGGTATGGGAGAGGTTTCTGTTGTTCTTAGTATGTGTGATTTCTAATAGTCAATCCATGCATGCAAATATTCTGACTTATTACAAATGCTTCTACCATTTAATTGGCATATTTTGAGGAATATGTTCTTTACATGGACAGCTTTAGTAAGTAGGACTAGGATTTGAGTGGATATCACCACAGATTAGGGGGTATAGGAATAAGACCTAATTTTTTGAGAAGCATGTATTGCTTGTGCTATTTATTTACTTACTTAGTTTTGGTTAATA
The DNA here is from genome assembly GCF_019279795.1 of Protopterus annectens. Taxonomy (NCBI): domain Eukaryota; kingdom Metazoa; phylum Chordata; order Ceratodontiformes; family Protopteridae; genus Protopterus; species Protopterus annectens. The sequence goes on from NC_056725.1 coordinate 620,451,777, forward strand.
TGATTTTTTTTTGTGGCAGGATTTAATTTTTGCTAAGTGTCTGAAGTAACATTTTAAATTAAGTGGAGAGATTAATATGATATGATTACAAGTGGATGCTTGAAGTTAAACTGTCTTTGAGTCTCAGATTTATAATTAGGGTAGAGTGAAGGGGACGGCTGCCTTTGGAGCAAGTTATTAGGCACGCTATTGATAGGTGCCAATGGGGGGAGTGCAGTACCAGCTTCATAAAAGAATGCCAGTAGTGGATTTATAGCAGAGTTTGTTAGAGACGTTGTGGAGAGATGTTTTTGTGCTTAACTTAAGAGTTGAGAGAGCTAATTTAGGGCTGTGCACAAGGTGCCTGTTGATTTAGTTGTAGTTGCGTTGAGTCTGAGGTGGAGTTAGGATTACATCATTAGGGAGATGTAGTTACTAGGTAATGTTGTTAGTAGCATAAGAAGAATGGCTTAAGTGAGATGGAATAATATATTGTTCTGAGACTGCAAGCAGTGTCTCTTTTTTTCAAATAGTGAAAATTAAAACAATTTATGTTAATTAGATGAATATTTTATTACTTAGTGTGAGTGATTGTTTTGTGAAATGATGCTTTGCTACACCAGGAAATTCTTTAGGTATTTTAAATGCTTACATAAATAGATCTAGTTTGCAGCAGCTTGATTCCTGTGCTGTAACAAATGTGCAGGAGGGCTGTTTCCCAAAAAAATTGCAAGGAGTTTGCAGAGCTTGATCTTATTCCATCATGATGCATCTTCATAGGCAGGTGGCTGCTAAACCTGAAATAGTTGTTGGAGTTTGGATCTTGTAGAACATGTTGAGGATTCTTTGGCAGTTATCAAGATTTTTATTTTAATATAAATATGTGTTGTAAAGTTGGAAGCATTATGCAGTCTAGGTGAATTTTAGAGGATCAGTGACTTTGAATATTCCATTCCTACAGTAGCAATATATTTTTATTGCTGGTTTAACATGGTCTTCTACACTGGTTCCTTTTTTGCATTGCTGCCTTTCATTAATGTTCTGCATGTGGAGGCTTTTCACCAAGAACGGATTCATTAATGCATTCCATGGTGTGCATCATATGATAATTTTTGCAAGGTTCATATTATTACTGGAATGAATAGCAGGTAGATGTCAGTCTTTGGCCAGAGCTTTTTGGTGTCCATCGCCCATTAGCATGCATTGTTGCAATGTTGACCTTCAGCCTTTAAAAGGCAATTTGGCTGTAAAGGAGAGCACCTTGCATGTCTCTCTCTCTCTTTTTTTTTTTTTTTTTTTTTTTGTTCCCTTCCCATTGTTCACCATCCGTCAACCTTTTTATGACCCAAGCAGCTCATTTATTCCCTATTGGGCAAAAGCTTACCGTTGGAGATCATCATCCAGGCAGTAATTAAGGTATGTACTTAAGACATAACCACTCCATCAATCCCTGCAGCAGACAGTGGTTTCAGCCTATAGTACTGGATCCATGCATATGCATGCTGTTGTCGACAGTAAGCTACTGGCTGGCCTGCCTCCATTTGCCAAGCTTTGGACTATCAGGGATAGCTATGTTGATGGAAAGCTCAATGCAAAACTAATCAGTTTGATGATAGCTATGTTGAGCAAAATTTGAATGCAAAACCCATCAATTTGACAAACGTGAACTAAGATGTGCTGTTATCAGTATAGGTTCACTGACAGGACAGAGCTTAGAAGTGGGTGACATTATAGCAAGGGAGGATCCTGGTCATCATGTGTATCTAGGAAAAAAGATTGAAAGGAAGTGCAGCAATGCCACTTGGCTTAGGGTCCACAGTCTGCTATTCAGTGCGAGGACAGACTCGAAATGGCATGGAGAGTGTGGTGAGGGCACTGTGTTTTGAAAAGTGAGGGATATCACTAGAACTGGTGGTAGACTCATTACAGTCATCCTCCAGTGTAATGTAAAGATAGGGCAGTATTCATAATTTCAGCCTATTCCCCACAGCAGGATTGAGATAAAGAGTAAAAGAGTGCATTCAGGCAGCAGTTGCAGAATCTGTTAAAACAGGACAGCATGCTGATGTTGATAATATGGGCATGAATGCTCACACTGGAACAGACAGAACAGGATATGAAGAATGCCTGGATCCACATGGGTGGGTCAGCAAGAATAAAGGACAAGAGGCCATTCTCTGCTTCTGTCTATCAAATGGCTTGATGGGGCCAACCCATGGTTAGGCAAAAGAGACGCTCACAAGCAAGAGTGGTCAGCATGCAACTTAGGTAGACATTTTCCTAATAAAGAAATAGCATTAAAGTAGAGTCATTGACCTCAAAGTCATTCCCACTGAAACGGCGCATAGCATAAGCCAGTGGTGGCCACAGTCAGCTGCACGCAGTAGTCTGAGAAAAATCTAGTGTCAATGGAGACTAATTTAAAGACCTGGATGTTGACTGGAGAGGAAGCTCAAAAGTTTAAGGAAATACCCAGGGCTATAGCTCATCAGGAAGAAGAGGAATCAGGTGGAATTGAAGAAGAATGGCAGTATCTCAAATCATGTGTAAAGAACAGATTTGCAGCCAAGCCAGGTATGGAAATAAGACATAATGAAAGCTGGTGGCGGATTGGAGAAGACCAGGAAATTATAAAATGAGCAGGGAAGTGCAGGAAAAAGTCAGAGATTCAAAAGACGAACCAGGCTGGCTAAACAGAGGTGAAGAGAGCAGTCGCAATAGCAAGGAACATGGCATCAGAGATACTCTACGAACTTCTGGAAAGTGACCCAGCAGATGGCACAAAGATACGGTCTCCGCTTGCAAGGAAGTCAGAAAGATAAAGAATTTACCCATCAGATGTACTTCATAACAAGCAACAACGTGTTGACAAGTCCACAGGACATCAAAGCCAGTTTGAAGGACTACCAGTTGCAAAAATTGTACTGTACCAGACACAGCTTACAATGAAAGAGTAAGGATTACCAACCCAAGAAGAAGTAAGAACAGCAGTAAGGAAAATGAGATCTGGGAAAGCATCATGTTCAGATGAGGTTAGAGCAGGTGTAATTAAGGTGTTGAATATTAGGTGAAAAATGGCTCTTCAGGGTACTCATACCCATATGGAGAGAAAGGTGCATCTTAGATGATGGTAGAATAAGCATTCTAATGCTGTTGTACAAACTCAGATGGGACATTCACAGCTGTGGGTATTGTAGAGGAATCAAATTTCTTTTCCAATGTGTGAAAGTACTGGAGTCTGATTAATAAATTAAAATATATAGTAGTAGTAAGAAGATGGGAGATGAGCATTTCAGATTCAGAACAGGATGCAGCACAACCAACCCAATGTTGCAGCTAGACAGACAGGTGAGAAAGACACTAGAGTGAGGAAGGAGACATTCCTAGACTTGGGGAAAGCATATGACAATGTCCCAAGAAACATGATTATTTGGACAGTCCTGCAAAGTTCCAAAAATATTTTTAAACACTTTTATTAAATTATCGCTTAAGGCATAGGCACACATACATTAATAGAAAAGGAAACAAACCATATTAACAGTTTTTTTATTTGTATGCATTATATATTAGATTTGTTTTCTTTCTTTATAAGTGTCATTCAGTCCAACACTGCATAAATTGCTCAATTCCTGCCTTCCCTTAAACCTCGCTCCTCCTGAACTTTATTCTTCTTGTTTTGTTCCCATAAATTCCATTTATTTCTATGTCATTTCTTCTTCCCTTTTCTAAAGATCCCACTTCCAGTTCTTTAATTTTTTTTTACAGTATTCAGTACTTAAACTACAGTTGGTTTAGATTTTTGATGTTCTTTTTCTAGTAATCACTTTTTTGGCAGCCAACAGAATTAAACTTAATAAGGCCTTGCTGTGTTTTGGCAATTCAGATCCTGTGTCCAAGTTTAAAGGAATTGTTTCCTTAACTACAGTCATTTGCGCACCCAGTATTCTGAAGAGAATTTTTAAAGTTTGCCAGCTCATTACACTACCGAAAACTTGTTCTCAGTTAACTCTTTCTTCTCTGTCACACCTCCAGCATCTACTGTCTACCTGAAGAAAAATTCTTTTAAGTCTGCTTGGTTATAAAAGTACCTTTGCAAATACGTTCAACATCCTAAACTTCTGGTCTTAGTTGCATACTTGGGAGCCATCCATATACCCTCCCATTGTTCCCTTGTAAATTGCTTATCCAGTGTATCTTCCAAATCTTTTCTAACCTCCTTTGATTGATTCCTGTAATTATCGTGCTGTATTTTGTATGTCCTACTAATGGTTCCTTTTGTAATGTCAGCTTCTCTTCTAGATTTGACTTACAACTCTACCAAAGCAGGTTTTTCACTTAGGACTCCCCTATTGCTTTCTTTTTGTCACTGCTTTATCAGTCTCTAAGCTGCAGTCCATGCTGCTGCTACTACTACTACTTGACCTCATCGTACTGTATTACATTTCCCTCTCTAGTTATTTGATCCTAATACTGTGGTTCTTATCCAGTTTTCTGCAGTCAGTTTCGGCCCCCTCTTGCCTATTTTCAATACCATTGCTTCGGATCATCCCTATTGGCAACATTTCCTTTCTCCGTTCCTATTTTGGCTTAGTTCTTAGAATACTTTCTGATGCTTTTTTTGAATATCATATTCTGTGTGGTTAATATTTTTTTTCCCTTAAGGAATAACATCCATATTCCTACTCTCACCCTTATTTCTTTAACTCTTCCCCCTTCATCATAATCCCTTTCCACTTTAAATCACAACCTCCTGCTTCTGTTAATTATATGAGATTTAAGTGCATAGCTCTGTGATACCCCTTCAAATTGGATAATAAACCATCTTGTTCTGTCAGGAAGACCAGCTTATCCCACTTGACTCTTGTCCTCTTCCCGTCCAGATAAATTATTTCAGCTCTTTTATTAATTATTGTCCACTGTTATGTTAATGTTTTTCATTAGACCACTGTTACAATAGCCTAAGCTATATGGGATATATTCTGCCAAGGATCAGATGAAAAATCCAGCTTCTAAAGCTTTTAGGGAACATTCGGTCTGACCAAACTGTTGTAGAGTTCGAGGAGAGTGGTATAAAGACATTAGTTAAGGCAGCAAACCCTCAGAACTTTTTCTGTTGAAGATTTCCCTTTGTTGTAGCTTTGAGAGATTGACGGTTGGCCCACACTTCTAAGTTGGGCAGATAAGTCCCCTTTGGGGATTACTTTCCATTTCCTGTGACAAAAACTATACTTTTCTGTTAGGACTTTTGTCTGAGACTCAGGACAGTTGTCAGGGTGATTGACCGTTTTCCATCTTATCTTCTACAAGTCCTACCTGTATTCTGGAGAAGGCCATGATTTCTGATTTCTCCACTGATGTTTTGTCAGTCACTTCTTTTCAGTAGTCAGATGAACCTTGCTGCCATCTCCTCATGCATTCCCTCACCAATCTGCAAGACAAAAGTTGTGAAGGCGGCTGTGGACTTGACTCCATCTTCACCTTTATCTTGGCTGTTGGTGAGTGATTCTGCTGTGGTCATATCAGGTTCGTCGGACTGCTCATCAGTTTCCCTTGGTCTTTCTGGTGCTGCTTTGAGAGCGGCAGACATGTCCCTTGTGGCAGTTCAGCTGTCCTCTTTGGGGAGAGGAGAACCAGTCTTGTTAGAGTCGGGGGAGGGAGCAGATATTTCTTTATGGGCCACTCTGAAGAGCTTCATTCCTTTGGAAAGGACATCTTAAGGGAGCTGCTTTTCAGTAGGGTCTTCCAAGAAAAGGAAACATAAGCTTTGGCTTTTTCTTCACTTGTGTCCCCTTCATCTAGGGCCAACAAGAAGTATTGACTGGGTTTTGCTAAAGGTTTATTTAAAACCTTTTAGTCATTACAAGTATTCCCATCATTAAAAATGAAAAAAAAATTCCTCTCTCTCAGATTCTTATTCTCAGTCAGATGGACATGAATTAAACTTGGACTATGTTTCTCAAGTTCCTGCTCCACAGAATGGGTAATCTGACACTGAGAAAAGTTTTTAATTCAGATTACCTATCTGAAGAGATTTTTTTTTTTTTTTTTTTTTTTATACTGATGATGAATGAAGGCGGCATTTCATTAGGTACAAAAAGAAGTGCCAGAATCTCATCAAAGATATTTTGATTTGTTGCAGGTGAATTTCCATCAGCCTATTCCTTCTATTTCTCCTTATTGCCTGCTTTTGAGGATGCCTTCTTTGTAGGAAGCAGTTTGCAGGACAGTCAACCACTTGCCCACAGAAAATCTGATCCACAAATATTTTTCAAACCCTAGGTCAGACCTGACAGTAATTTCTCTGTCAAAACCATCTTCTACCAAATACCTTACGCCAGCTAACCCTACTCCATTTGACAAGTATAGGAAAAACTTTCATTGATTTTGGAAAAAGGTTTATATTACTACCACCTTAGCCTTCAGAATAGTGAATTGTCAGGTGCATCTGTCCAGGTTTCTGCTAGCTTCCTTTGACAGTATGAGAAAGTTAATTGCTGACCTTCCCTTCTTCAGAGATTGACATCTCTGATTTCTTTAATTTCTTCTGTGTCTCAGGTAACTAAACATTCTATAAAATATTGTTATGGACTGACAATGCTGTTGCTAGAGCAGCTGGCACTGGGTCAGTGATAAGAAAATTTGCCTGGCTGAGTTCTCAGAAATTACTAAAGTATATGAACATTGAACTGAGTAAAGAGGTATTGTTTGTCTATTCTTCTGGAGATGTCCTCAAAAGGTTTAATGAAAGGGGAAACTTTAATTTATGGGGTTGCTCATATTTTTCAACTCACCCCATTATTAAATTTAGTAGAAATGTTCCTTCCAGTTCAGGATTTTTTATAGGAAACGTAGTAAGCAATCACTACAGTGCACAAGGAAGCTGTCTTTCAGAAAACAATGGCAAGAAGGTTAAAAAAAAGAAAGGAGGATTCTCACAGCGCCAAGGACAATCTGAAATATCATATTGACAAACTACCCCTACTTGTGTTTTCCTTCTCCACCCTAGCAACCCAGTAAATATTTCCAGAAGTCTGGGTCTTATCTTTTCCCTGTTACACCAGATAACTTCAGACACTTGTATTCAGAGAAATAATTCTAAAGGGATACAACTGGCAGTGGGATTCCATTCCTCCATGCCAAGGGATTCTTCTTCACCCATCCAGTCAGTCCCCCTTGTTTTCTCCTTTTTTGGATCAAATGCTTTCTTGAGGAGTGATGGACCCTGTTCCTGTAGATGGAATAAAAAAAGGGTTTTACTGAAGACTATTTCCATTGCCAAAGAAATTGTTCAGAATTAATTGACTGGGAAGGTGGTGGGGGTGATGCTGGGTTTGATGGGTGTAGACCTCTGTGTTTTGTAAAAAGAAGGCAAATGCTTGGCAGCATTGACAGAGTGGTGGGGATCCAGAGAAGCAAAATGGAGTGGGATGCTGCTGCTGTTGGTGGGTCTTGATGCAGATTTGGCTTTGGAGGGAGTCAGCTGGGATTTTGTGAGTGAGACAATGGGAGCATTTGCATTTCTTAATGACTGTAGTAAGGCTGATTGGGAGAAAATGTTAACGGTCAGCGGTGGGAATTGTGGCGAGGGGTTCCTATCCTCTGGACTGTGTTTAAATTGGGAGCCAGGCACAAGTGTCCTCTCCCCCCCCCCTATTTGCTTTGTATTTAGAGATATTAATGGGGAAGTTGATGGGACTCACAAGTTCAGAGATGTAACTGGTATGGTGGTTATAAAAGTTTGGCTTTGTTTGCAGATGTTGTTTTGTACTTGATGGCAACTGAAGGGTGCATTTCGTTGTTGTGAAACATTTTTCAAATGTTTCCAGTTTTTTTGGGATATGGAGTTAATGAATATGGGGCAGGGGCTATGACAGTGAAATGTATACCTGCATATGGATTGATTCAGTGATGGCCTTATTTTTGGGAACATGATTGGGTGAAGTATTTGGGTGTATGGATTGGGAGGGATGCTGATGTGGAAGTTGTGGATGTGTAAGAGGAGACTGGACAGAGGATAGTGCGAGGATAGGGTGACTAGAAGTGCTTGATTATTGGTGTGGGTGTGAGGATACAGGCAGTGAAAATTATTTTTAATCCCTTTGGTTTTGTACACATAGACATATTTTTGTCAACCAGCGGAGTAGTTGTCAAGGATAATTAATAAGAAGTTGCAGAGAAGAGGGTGGTAGTTAAGTGGGATGGGTTTATCCTCACCATAAAGTAAGGTAGTTTGGGATTACATCATTTGGGTATTTTGTAGCTGCGCAGTCAGTGCTTATGTACTTGGCTCAGGCAATAGGACAGAGTGAGATTTTGGATGCAGATCCTTGGTGAGGGTGGCAACAGCCATGCAGAATATTATATTCCAAAGGCAGCAAAGTGTGTTCTAAAGCTCAGCCAACAAGGGAATGGGAAGGGGAAATCTTGCTGCTTGGGGATGACTGCAGGTTGTGAGTGTGGGTTTGGGTGGATGGTGCTGGAGTTTGCTGGATAGAATTTGCAGAGTGGACTAAGGTGTTGAGAGCTAGTGGCTAAAGAGAGAGAGAGGTTGTACAGTAGGATGGGGCCAGACAAGAGTTTGTCCTGCAGGTTGGAGACTCCCACACTGCAATATCAATCCTAAGCTGGAAAGGCAAAGGATGGGGGAGTGCTGGGTGGAGGCCAAGCTCTGGTGTATTTTTTGATCGAGTGTAAAATGGGCTGCTGTTGAAGATGGGTTAGTTAGCGTGGCATTTAAAATATTGCAAGATAACTGTAGGGGCCAGTTGGAGGAGATTAGGAGGAGAGATTGCAAGGGCAGTTTACGAGAAAGCAGTGGAAAGGCATCTGTGTAGCTTCCATGTGTGTGGCAGAGTCCAGAGTTTTGGGATTTTTGCTTGGAGTTGTTTGCTTGGGTGTTTCTGTGCCGCAAATAGACTTCAGAGAGTTTTTCCTCAGGTGGATAAGCAGGTGCTGGAGGTCTGATGGAAGAAGGAGGTAGCTGGGAGCATATTTTATGGGACTGTGATGAGTTGGTGGATTTTGGAGATTCCCTGCAGCGTGATGCATCAGTAATGTTGGGGTAACAAGTGGCTGTGACTAGGAAGGTGATTCTTTTGAGTTGTGTTTGTGGATCTGGGTTGCCTAGTGGGTTTGTTGGTGCTGACTCCCAAGGAAGCAATTGCTAGAGAATGGAGATTGAGGTCTAGTTGGGTGAAGTGAAGATGGGGCCTTTGGAAGAGGGAGGGAACAAATTACATGAAGGTAAATGGAATTTGTGGGAATAGTTCATGTTGAGTGATGCTCAGGAGGAGTGAGGTTTGAGGGAAGGCAGAAATTTAGCAGTTTGTGTAGTTTTAGTGAACGGTTGTAAAAAAAAAAAAAAAAAAAAGAAATTATATGTAGTATATAATGTTTATAAATCAAACATGCTAATATAGTTTGTTTCCATTTCTAGTAATATATATGTGCCAGTGTCTTAAGTGATAATTTAATAAAGGTGTTTAAAGAGTACATTTTTTTAATTTTGGAATTTTACAGATCCTCTTCTTCTGATACTTCCACAGAATATCCACCTGAGGAAGTCGCTCAGAAGAAGACATGCAAAAGGATGCACGTGGACTCCCCTTTGGAGTCTTTAACTGAGGATACTGACTTCAATGAGTGGGAACGATCTCTCTGATCCTCACCTGAAGATGTCTCCTTTGGAGACATTTTAGAGATCCTGAAGCAATGAGGAATTTAGAGTCTCTAAGTAAAAAAGGTCAAACATTGTTTACGGACATCAGGCTTGATATTAAACTCTGTTTTTAAGTAAGTATAGCCCAGCTATTCAGTTATGCTGTACTGATGAGGTCAGAAAAAAGCCGAAACATGGCATGTCTACAGATAGTGGAGTTTCGCTTTATTAGCCTGGCTCTGTCAACAAAGACTTAAAAACTGAAAAGTCATTGTCATTCAGAAGTTGTGTATTTCTGAAATACTGGTATGCCGTTAAGGAGTCATTTGCTTACATGTCATGGGCCTCCACTACATGAGGGTTAAGATATTAAACAGTGAAGAGTCTAGCTTGGCTGGGTCTTACAGTTTTTACTGTATGTTTTTCTATGCCAGCTTTTTCTCTTTTCTTCACGTCAGTAGATCAGTATATACATTTCCTGTTGTCTTGAACAGAAGCTTAGCAACCTAAGTAGAAATTGCTTTGATTTGAAACCAATGTGGTTAACCACAGTACCTCTTGTTGAAGGATATTAATTTTTTATTCTTCTTTTGTACAGCTCTGCAGTTTCAAATGCAGCCCTTGTTGCTTTGGGTCCAGACCAAACCAAAGTCACTGAAAAGAGGCAAGTTGTAATCTGTATTTTGTGTCAGGAGGAGCAGGATATTAAAGTGGACACCCGTGCTATGGTGCTGTCGTCCTTTGTCCAGAGGTCAACTGTGATGTCAAAAAACAGGAAGAGAATTATTCAGGATCCTGGTGAGTTTTATCTGCTATTTGATAAGGAAAACATTAAATGACATGTCTTCATGCATTATGAAGTTGAAGATATAAGTTGTGCTTTAAGCCATATATAACAGTGTGGTAAGATAAATGATCTGATGTCTCCTTCATTCCTCCACAAAATAGAGTCTCGGATCTGACTCGGCTACATTTCACAGACTTAGATCCGACTGTCAAGCTCCTCCCTCATATCCGGAATGCCCTTCATCCACCCAGCTACCTCAGATTTATTTTGCTGCTTCAGTGAGTCAGACTTGGATTTCGCACTCTCAAGCATGGTTAGCATTTCAGATAGCTTCTCTTAAAATTGTAAGTGCCTTGGCTGTATTGCTTTCTCCCTCTTCTTTCTAGTGTGTGTGTGCGCGCGCGTGCATGCACATGTGTGAGCGCATTTTCTTCGTTCTGGTAAAAAAAAAAAAAATGATTAGTTTAGTGCATAGTAGTTAAATATGCTAAATTTGTATTAAATTTACTATTACTTAGCTGTAATTATAATAACACACTTACCTATGCTGTCGGAAGTTTCTGTTCCAGTCAGCTTGCCTTTTTCTGTCATTTGGTTTTGACAGGCTCTGTTACATTATGGCTGACAAACCGGTTACCTGTTTCATAAAATCCCCAATCAAGATGCCCACATGGAGTGTGTGTACTGCCTGGGCGCCTTCCATCTAAAAGCTGAATGTTCCATCTGCACTGCCTTTAATCCTTGGGCTTTAGCTGACAGATGGAGCAAACTCATTAGAGGCCTTTTAGCTTCCTTAGCTTAGACTCAGAATCCCTTCCTCCACTACTTCTGCTAAGGAGTCTAAAAGGAGGTCCCTCCCTGCCTACCTGAAGGACTGTCTTGAGCTTAAGAAGACCAAGAAATCTGTGGATTAGATTCCTTTGGATCGCAGAAGTCAGCTTCCTGAATGGGTCCTACTGTCACTGTCTCCTCAGATTTGGAGAAGATTAGCATTTCCCCGATGCCTTCATCCACTCTGACTTCAGATCCTTTTCCCTTGGATCCTAAGACCTTGACGATGTCTCCTACCCTGTCCTCCAAGTTGAAGCACTCTTGGCCCCCCTTCGGCTTCTTCCAGGTCCTCAAGAAGCTGGTCCGAGGCAGACATGGACAGGATGATAAGAAGGTTTCTTAAGGCCTAGATCCACATGGGGGTAGTGTCTGCTCAGTCCCATGTTGGATCTGTGAGCTACCCAGGTCCCCCATTAGGATGCCTTCTCCAATTCGTCCCTCGGCTTTTGAGCCACAAGATTCAGGATTTCCATGTATGTCCGAGTCTGCACAGAGGAAGATCCCTTGTACACCAAGGATGCCCTTGACTAGCTCTATTCCAGCCTCTTTGGAGCAGAGTGAGTTTCGGAGCCGTGGCATTGGTGTCAAGTCTGGGGAACTGGGATTGGCTCCATCTTTTTGGAGAGTTATCTTCCCTTAGGGGGTTCAGCACTTGATAGCTTGAGTCCGATCCCTTCCAGAGCCCTGGGATTCAGAGTGAGCCCTTGCCATTTTTCCTCTGTAGTTTTGGCTCTGGAGGAAGTGGAGAGGGCTTCTCCTGGTCCTTTTGTCTTCCAGATATTGGAGAGGGTCCCCCCCCCCCCCGAGTTGAAGATTTGACCACACAAGTAAATCAATCCGCCCCTGTACCTCCATCAGATCCAGGCCTTTCTTACTCTCTTCCAGCCACAAGTCTTCCCTTCCCAAGTGGCCTGCAAAATTTCCATACTCATGAGAGATCCCCGCCTTTTGATACTTCTCCAGAGTATCCACCTGAGGAAGTCCCTCAGAAGAAGATGTGCAAAAGGAGGCACGTGGACTCCCCTTTAGAGTCTTTAACTGAGGATACTGACTTTGATGAGGGATCTCCACCTGACAATGTCTCTTTTAGCGATATTTTAGAGATCCTGACGCAAAAAGCTGGGTGGCCTGCCCAACATCCTTTCTTTGAGGAGTCTGTTCTCTTGGAGGTGTTCAGGACGGGTCCATCTACATCCTGGATGACCCCCCCCCCCCAACAGATGCACTGGTAGATTTAGAATCTTGCCATGCATGTAAGGAACCGGACAGCATAAAGTCCATAGCCAAGTGGCCTGATAGGTTTCTTGTACCCCCTGCAGACAGAAAGCACTGGTGTAAGAGTCCAGTAGTCGATGCTATCTTGGTGGCAGTGGCCACCAAGAAAGAGCTGGCGGAGGAAACTGCCAGTGTTCATCTGCCAGAGGAGGAGTCTAGAACGTTGGACCAAATTCGGAAGAGCATTTACACCTCGTCAACTTTCGCCCTGAGGTCGTTAAACTAACTGACTCATTTCATCTGGCTTCAGAGGGATCTGATTAAAGAACTTTTAGCTTCCCTCTGAGGCCATGCCTGTGGAGAAATTTAAAAAAGTTTCTCCCAAGCTGACCACTCTTTCGTTTGTCTCTAACTCTGCGATGAGATTAATCTCCCACACCACGGAAAGCACCTTGCGACCAGACACTTCATGCCTTTCCTTAAGGAGGCATGCCAGGATGAGGCTGTCTGATTTTGTGGACCCCTTTAAGGCATCCTGTGTTAATGCCTCTTATGATGGCTCCTCTGTTTTTGGGATGTCTGTTAGAGAGACTCTTATCCACAGCAAAAAGGTAGGAAAGACTCTTTCTGCTGTTGGAGTCAAGTTTTCTGCCCCTCAGAGGTCCTTCTCCGGGAACCAGCATGGGGTAAGAAAAATGTTTTCTGAAAGTCCCAAGGAGCATTCTGGGACCTGTGCGGAGAACCTTCCTCTAGAGGTAGAGAAGGAGGGTTTGATGTTAAATGCTGCCCCAGAAGCAGAGGGTGTCCGCAGAACCTGGACTTCAGGGAACCTCCTCCCGATAAGCCCTACCATCGATTCTAAAACGCTGCCAGACTGTCTTTCTCTGTAGGCATTCAGGGGGTGGTTAGCTTTGCACCCCGAAGCTTGGACCCAGTTGACTCAGAACTGTTGGGTGCTAAGCATGATATCCAGAGGTTATTATATTCCCTTTTTCCTTCCACCTCCAAAATCCAAAAGCTTGCCCAACGTGCCACCCAGTCAGTGATAACAGGCAACACAAGAAATTCCGCAGCTGTTGCAAAAGAGTCATCCAGGAGGTCCCAAGTGAACAGAGAGGATTTGGAACCTACTCCTGCTTCTTTTTAGGGCCGAAAAAGCCAGGGGCCTACGATCTATTCTGAATCTCAGCAAGTTAAATGAATATGTAAAGAAGGTGAGGTTCTGAATGGTTATGGTTTAGTCCATTCTGCCACTGTTGCACAAGGATGACTGGATGTGCTCTATAGATCTGAAAGATGCGTACTATCACATCAAAATAGACAGGCACTTTCAGCTGGTAGCCAATCACTACCAGTTCAGAGCAATAACCCTTTGGACTTACCTCAGCCTCCCCGGATGTTCACCAAATGCCTAGCAATGGTAGCTGCGCACGTGAAGCTCAAGGGTTTCCATGTGTTTCCATATTTAGATGATTGGCTCCTAACTGCTTCTATGAGTCATTGACTAGTCCAAGCAAGAGAGTACTAACTCCAGTTAGTGCACTCCCTGGCCATCACTATAAACATGAGCAAGTCCAATCTTATTCTGGTTTAGAATCTAGAATTCATAAGTACGCAACTCAACACAAGGTATCAGATAGCTTCTCTTCCTTTACACGGAGCAGCCATTCTGAGGGATCAGGTGCAACAGCTGTTAACACTACAAGTCCCCACAACTTGACTAATTCTGCAGGTCCTGGGGTCCATGTCTGCAGCCATCTTGTTAGTTCCCCTAACCAGGTTTTTCATACGGGTTCTACAGTGAGCACTAGCCAATCAATGATCCATCCTGTCTCATCCCTTGTCCCTTTGCATTAAATTGACTTTTATCTGCAGGTCTTATGTCAATTGGTGGATTCAGCCAGACAATGTTATTCTCGGCAGACCACTTGTGAGCAGTCCCCTGATAACCACTGTGACCATGGATGCTTCCCATTTCAGGTGGGGAGAGGGCATTGCAATGGAAAGATGGTCCAAGGCATGTGGTTGCCTCATGAGTCCAAGTTGCATATCAGTGTCCTAGAGATGAGAGCTGTCCTCCTGACATTGCAGGCCTTTCAGGACTATTGCATTTCACACTGACATGTTAGTTGTCTTATACCTCAACAGGCAAGGAGGAACGCACTTTAATCCCCTGTGCAGGGAGGCCATGAGAGTGTGGGAGTGGGTGATATCTTCAGACCGCCTTCTAATTGTAATGCATATCCCAGGGAAAAAGAACAATCTGGTGGGCAGACTCGGCAGATCGTTCCTGATTCCGCATGAGTAATCCCTCAACCAATCAGCAGCAAACATGATCTTCAGTCAAGCTTGCTGCGACTCTTCGCCTCTCCCCTCAACAACAAATGCACCAGGATTTTCACTGTAATCCCTCCTCCGAAGGAGTCCACGAGGGATGCTCTAGTCCACGATTGACCCCTGTGTCTCCTGTATGCATACCCTCCTCTTCCACTCATCCCCATATTTCTTCAGAAGGCAAGCAGTCTGAAGAATTCAGGCATCCTCATTGCCCCTTTCTAGACTCACCAAGTGTGGTTCCCCTTCCTCTGATCTCATCTGAAGTATCCTTCTTATGTACTGGAGCCCCACCCAGGACTTCCTTTCTCACCCATAAGGGATAGAACACCCAAATCTTCGAACCCTGAAAGTGACCGCTTGGTTTCTCCACTTCCAACCTTGATGAGACAGTCAAGGCTTCAGCCCTGGTCTGAAAAGTTCTTTTGGGATCACAAAAGGCTTCCACTAAGAAAGTTTACAATAGTAAGTGGAATATGTTTGTTGTTTGGGCCACAAACAACAACAATGACCTCTTCTCGGCACCTGTTACAGATGTGTTACTGTTTCTCAGTACCCTTTTCGATAAGAGTGCTAGTTTTTCCACTATTCAGATACAGTTAACTGCTATTTCCAATTTTCACACTGGAAGTCAAACACACTCTTTGTTCACGTTCAGATTTTGTAAATCCTTCATGAAGGGTGTATTCTTATTAAAGCCCCCAATTAGGGATCCTTCTCCCCCATGGGACCTTACTCTTGTACTGCAGGCATTGACAATAGAGCCCCTTAGAACTTGGGACTAGTTGTGACATGAACTTTCTGTCCTGGAAAACAGCTCCCTTGGTGGCCACCACTTCTGCCATGAGGATTTCTGAGCTTCAGGCTTTATCTTTTAAACCTCCTTAAATTTTGTTCCATAAAGACAGTGTGTCCTTATGCACTAATCCATCCTTTATGCCTAAAGTAGCTACAGAAAACAATATTGATCAATCCGTACAACTGCCAGTGTTCTTTCCCAATTTTTCTAACAAAGAGGAGTATGTTCTTCACCTTCTAGATGTTTGTAGCCAGCTCCGTATTTATCTACACAGGACCAAACAATACAGAAAGTCTGAACAGCTTTTTATAGCCTTCTCTACTAATAGACTTGGACAAACGGTATTGAAAAATTACCTTGGCAAAATGGATTTCGGTCTGCATTTCTTTCATTTATTTGTCTAAAGGGTTGCAGTTACCTAAAGCTCCTAGGGTGTATTCTAGCAGAGCTGTGACTACTTCCTTGTCTTTCTATGCTAGAAGTTGATGACATTTGTGTGTCACTTTCATGGTCTAACAATCGCACCTTTGTGTTGCACTACAAATTGGATGTTATTTCCAGGACCAGGGCCTCTTTTGGTTCGATGGTGCTCTGGCATATCTTTCCATGAGGGCCATCCAAGGTTCACTTATCTGCTTACTCTTACCCTATTGTGAGGAGGAATGAAGGAGACAACATCAGATTAAAAAGTTGTCTCACCGTAACTTGGCATCTGTGTTGTCTTCCTTCATTCATCCTCACTTTCCCACCCAACCATCCCCTACCTTTCTTCTTGAGGAATCTGGATGATCTCAGGACTCTTGCGCCCTTTGTCTGAGCCTCATTTGCTGATCTTTGATGTCTGAATGTGACATGTCCAGATTTTGCAAACTCATTCTGAGGTAGTTGTGTGGATGAAAGGCATTGTGGGTATGAGGGAGACTGTTGAGAGTCGAATCCAAGTCTGTGAAATATGGCTGAGCCGGATCTGAGGGTCAGATCCATGACTCTATCTTGAGGATGACTGAAGGAAGCCAACACAGATACCAAGTTATGGTAAAATAACTTTTTATTTGGACTATGAAATATTTTGGAAGTAATTTGATAAACATATGGGGCTTGAAACTACTTGAAACTGTTCTTTTTTAATGACTTCTCGGATTTATATATGTGATACAGATGCCTCATTTTATGCTGTGTTTTAGGTTCTAGTTAGGGTTAAAAAGTTACAACTTTGTAATATGCAATAGAGATACTGAGTCATATGTGATGGTTGATGATGTGGATTGAGTGTGAAAATGTGCTGCATTCATATATTGTTGAGTTCCTACTTTGAGTGAGATTAGAACAAGGTTAAATATTTATTCCCAGTTAGTTCCCTGGTGTAGAGGGATAAAGCCCCGACTGAGTTGCAAGCAGCCTGAGTTTGATTATTGGCTTTGAGTACCTATAAGAGCTGGCTGGGGAGACTGGAAGGGAGTGGTCACTATTAGATGTTCTTCGTGTTTCCCTGTTGCAGTCATTACATTTGTGTTATCTGCTTGCAGTTGCCCTGATTAACTTGGGTCCTGCGTCAGTTGCTGTCCCTTCTTCCATGACGTCAGGGGTATAAAACATGCAGCCGTCACCATTACATCAGTCTTTCTTGCCGTGTGGTGCCCGAAGCAGAAGCATTTCGCAAGTGCCGGTTGGCCGACTCCTGAAATTTTCGTTTTCGAGTTTCAGAACCAAAGTCTTCATCTAAAGCCAAGTACCCCTTTGGGGAAACTTTTTCTTGCTCCTTACCGATGTCAGTAAAAGTTAATAATTGCATTACTTTGGAAAGCAAATACCTCACAAAGATTTTCATTCGTACTGTATTCCTTGCTTAGGCCCTGACCATGACGTACCTTGCTGTCGGTTTTGTGCTTTATTTAATCTGCGCACTATCCGTCGTCGGTATATTTTCGCTTCTAAATATTTTGGTTCTCAGTTTAATTATCCAGAAATGTCGTCAGTTAGCCATCCGACTACCGGGATTCCGAAAAAACGCAAAGATAGACAGAGACAGGCCGCCAAGGTCTAAAGCTGCCGACAACGCTTCTCCTAAGCCAGTCGCCAGTACTCAGTGAGGCGCTTTCGCAGCCCCTGATACCCGCTACTTCTGACTACTGAGACCCATTCGGAATTGGGTATGCCACGAGACGCTTCAACTGTGGAACCTGCAGATGTCTCTACCTTGGATAGGTCTGGAGCTGCTGTGCAGGCACTGGCTTATGAGGATGTATTCAGGCCTATGGACTTGCATATTAAACAGACGCCTCCTTCATTTAGGCCAATATCTCGAACCATGCCTAAGAAACCGGTGCCCAGGCCACATGCTCAGGCCTCTATGCCTAAAAAACAAATTATAAGAATGGCTGAAGATCTTACTCTAATCACGGGAAGCCAACTTCCCCCTTCTAAAAAATCTAGGACTGAAGTTGTTTGTGAATCTTCTGAACAGGATTCTGATTTTCCTGATTCTTCTGATGATCTGGATTTGCCCTTATCTACTTATGAGTATTCTGATGGAGAGGACTCTATTCCCTCTGCTTCCCCTCCAGAGGATTTTTCTTTTGGTGGGACCTTACATATTCTAAGGGAGCATTTCCACTGGAAAGCCAGGACTTTTCTGATTCAAAAAAGAGGCTTAGAGATTTCTTACTCCTGCCTCAGTATAGGCCTTTAGCTATACCTCCTGTACTAGACTTTGTTGATGATGCCTTTTCAGAATCTAGTTTGGCTCTTGATTCTTTGCCTCCTGCTCCCAGAAAACCTGACAAATATTACAGGGTTCCTGATTCTCACAAGTTCCTTTTTAAAAATCCTATTGCGGATCCAGAGACTTTCACAGGGACAAAAGGGCATTAAGGCTTTTACTGCTAAAAATCCTACACCCTCTCTGATGGAGGCTCTAGGGCGCTGGATAGATGGGGTAAGAAAGTTTACACTTCTGCAACCTTGGCCATTAGGGCTTTAAACTGCCGGTTTCATATGTTAAAGTATCAACAACATGTTACTGGATTGCATAAACAGAAAATGATGTTACTTACTGACTGTGCTGAAAATAAAGACTTACAGGATTTAATGTATTCTGCTGAACAGGTTGGAAAACATACTTTGCAATGTGGATTTGATTCATTAGAGGCCTCTTGCAGGGCTGCTGTTTACTGGGTCTGTGCTCAGAAGGCATGCTTGGCTTAAGGAGCAAGGTTTGCCTAATCATGTTAAAGCTAAGTTATTGGATGCTCCCTTAAATCAGGACCACCTGTTTGGCAACAAGGCTGAGGAAGTTCTTAAAAAGATGGAAGATAAAGCTAAATCTACGCAAACTGTTAAAGATTTCGTACAAGTTCAGCCTCTTAGATTTAGTAGGCGCTGGCCCTCTAAAAATTGGTCCTTTCCAGCCCCTTACAGGTATTCTCAAGCCAAACCCAGATATAGTAAAAACCCCAGGTTTCAGTCCCAAGGGACACACATGACTAGGCGGTGGGGGGTTTCCGCACCCAAACCTGGAAGTAGTAAGACTCCCCCCTATGGAAAACTGTCTCAATGACTTGCTTTTAAAACTACCAATCACTTCCCAACTGAATAATCCTTTAGGCGGAAAGATTGGTCTGCAGGCCAAAAACTGGGAACTCATTACCCAGGACAAATGGGTTTTAAATATAGCGTCCCAAGGATACAGATTTCATTTCCACATGTTACCAACACCAAACTGGTGCCAGATCTACCCCAAATCAGTGGGCAGAGGCCCAAAATCAAGTACTCTCTCTTCAACATGGGGGCTATTCATTTGGTACCAGAAGAGGAAAAGGGACAAGGTTTCTATTCAAGACTTTTTCTGGTACCCAGAAAATGCAATACATGGCATCCTATCCTGGACTTTTCTATTCTAAACACCTTTCTGATGATTCCAAAATTCAAAATGCTGACTCTTCACCAGCTGCTTCCTATGCTAGGCAAGGATGCATGGTTGGCAACACTAGACTTAAAAGAAGCATACCTGCACATCCCTATCAGGGAGTCTTGCAGAAGATACCTATGCTTCAAAGCGGGCTACATGCACAATCGGTTCTCTGTACTGCCCTTTGGCTTATCTACTCCGCCCAGGGTATTCATAAAGTGCCTAACTCTAGTCATTGCATTTTGCAGGCAAAGAAATATTCAAATATACCCATACCCGGACGATTGTCTAATTCAGGAAGGAAGCAAGGACATTCTTTTGAATCATCTGGCCTTGGTTCAAAGGGTACTGACTTGTCTGAGGTTCACAATAAACAAATAGAAATCCCACCTGGTACCTTGTCAACAAATTATATTCCTGGGAGCAAGCTTGAATACAACTTCCCAGATGGCTTTCCTCACGCCAGAGAAACGGATTCATTTGACAACTTACTTCAAACAAGTGGCCACAAAAACCCAGCTATCTGCAAGGCAAGTACTGCAAGCCTTGGGGTTCATGGCCTTCTGCATTCTTGTAATTCCATGTGCAAGGCTACATATGAGGAAAATACAATGGTATCTCAAAAGCCTATGGTGTCAACATTCACAGGATCTAGAAGCAAGGATTCCTATCATACCTTGCCTACGCCTAGAGTTCCTTTGGTGGGCAGAGGCCTGCCACCAAAACAAGGGACTACCATTCACATTACCCCCTGCCGCCCATACCTTAACAACAGACGCATTAGACTATGCATGGGGGCTCACCTGGCAGGGAAGTACATTCAGGGCAAATGGAACCCAAGTCAAATGCACTTGCACATAAATCAAAAGGAAATGTTAGCTGTACAGAATGCTCTGACAGCCTTCAAGGACCACGTTCTTCCAGGACAACTAATGGTAAAGACGGACAACACCACTGTCATGTGGTACATAAACAAGAAGAGGAGTACACATTCTTACCTCCTCTGCAGACTAGCCATGGCATTGTGGAGCACATCCTTGAGCTACAAAATGAATCTACAAGCTCAATTCCTGCCAGGAAAACAAAATACACTGGCAAACGAACTAAGCAGAAACCTCATGGACCCACGAGTGGAAACTGGAACCAAGGATTTTCAACATGTTGACAAGCAAATGGGAGAGCCCAGATATAGACCTGTTTGCCTCCCCCAGAACCATCAACTGGACAAATTTTGCACAAGGATTCCCCACAAACTAGCTGGGAAAGTGGATGTTTTATCCTTCAACTGGAAAAACCTATCAGTTTATGCCTTTCCTCCTCTGCCTCTGCTCTACAAGGTACTACTAAAGATCAATCAGGGCAGGCTAAGGATGATTTTAATTGCACCAGACTGGCTTCACCAACACTGGTACCCACTTTAGTGCAGTGTGTCTTGCTTGGCTCCATGGCACCTGCCTCAGACTCCTTCCCTGTTGTCTCAGCAGGAGAACCGGATTCTGCACCTTGAGCTGCAAACCCTGAACCTTGCAGCCTGGCTAATTACCTAATCTCTCCTTTACCGTCCATCAGTATATCAGTGATGGATATCATTTTAGAGGTAAGGAGGCCTAGTACTAGAAAATTTTACGCTGCAAAATGGAAAAGATTCTGTGCCTGGAACCACTCTAAAGGAATAAACGCAGCAGTGCCCAATTTACCTCAGATTCTACAATACTTGACTGAGATGCTTCATAAGGGCTTGTCTTTTTCCTCTATCAAAATTCATGCCTCAGCCATTTCAGCTCATTATAGCACAGAGCCTCCCCTCTTCTCTCACCCACTGCTCAAGCAGTTCCTCAGAGGTGGCAAACATTTAAGGCCACCCAGGAGCGCTCCAACTCCAGCCTGGGATCTTAACTTTGTCTTGGAGAAACTCACTCTTCCTCCTTTCGAGCCAGATGCTACTGCAGGTTTAAAATTTATTTCCTGGAAAACAGCTTTCCTCTTAGCAATCACTTCTGCAAGAAGGGTTTCTGAATTACAGGCCCTTATGGCAGTGGAACCTTTCTTCATCTTTAATGCGGACAGGGTGTCCCTCAGAACCAATCCCTCCTTCATGCCCAAGGTGGTATCCAGTGTGGCTTGTAATCAGTCCATTCATTTGCCTACCTTCTTTCCTAACCCACAGAACAAACGGGAACGAATACTACACTCTTTAGATGTGCACAGACAGCTTAGATTCTACTTGGACAGGACTAAACCTCAAAGGAGGTCTGAACAACTGCTGGTGACATTTGCTACAGGGACAGAGGGGAAAGCTATTTCAGAATAAACCATTTCAAAATGGATAGGCCACTGCATTCATTTCTGCTTTAAGCACCATGGAAAACCTATCCCACAGGGCATCAGACCCCATTCAACCAGGGCTGCATCTACCTCTACAGCCTTTCTCAGGGGCGTCCCTACTAGGGACATCCTAGAAGCTGCTACCTGGAGTTCTGTACATACTTTCACCAAGCATTATCATTTGCCAATTTTCTCTAAATCCAGAGCTGGTTTTGCTACTGCAGTCTTGCAGGGACTTATAGCTGGTCCTCATTCTATTTAAATTCCTCCTCCCAACTTTAGCTTTGGGAATCTACCCAAATGTAATGACTGCAGAAGTGAAACACAAAGAACATAGTACAGTTGTGTACACTTAACATAAATGTAGAGGTTTGAGTGTATTCACTGTTGCAGTCCTAGTTACCCTCCCTCAACCCCTTTCTTCTTTTGGCTATACGTCTACTCTCACTTACTATGCTCTAAAAGCTTTTTTGTGTATTTGCTTTTTTGTTGGAGGTATATCCTTGTATTTATAGATTTGATTGCTTCCCATTAGGGGGGCACCTGACATCTGGGGCAAGAAAAACTGATGTGATGGCATCGGCTGGATGTTTTATACCCCTGACGTCATGGAAGAAGGGACAGCAACCGACACAGGACCCAAGACTTTGTTAGTCAGGCCGACTGAGGGCTAGTGCAAGCAGATAACCCAACTGTAATGACCGCAACAGTGAATACACTGAAACATCTACATCTATGGTAAGTGTACACAACTGTATTTTTGCCTATTTGTGGGAAAGGGAGGTGATTCTGGTTCTCACCATAGATGATGGCTAGCCGGAGTCTGGTTCTCAACATAGGGATGGTTAGTGGAAGTCTGGCTCTCAATATAGATGACAACTAGTGATTGTCTAGTTCTCAACATGGGTGATAGCTAGTGGGAGCACTAGGTGTTCACCCTGTGGAGTTGCAAGGTGACCAAACATATAAAACAGTAGTGCAGGCACACTAAGTAGTTGAGGGGAAATTAGGATGCAGAGGTATGCTTCCCCATTGGAAGTATAGACTGAAATCTTGGAGGAGCTGTCTTGGGGGCAGAGGAGTGTTCAAACAGTGAGAGAGTAAGACACCCTTCCAGGACCCGTAAGCCAACCCCCTCCTTCTTGCTCTAATCTCCCTAGGAACAAAGGTGTGATGTGGTTTCCAGGCAGAAATTAATAGGCAATTGTGTTTTCACCTAGACTGGGAATGACCCATCTTTCATTCATCTGAAATGAATTGGCCAGTTGGCCGAAGATAGAGGAGTCACAGTCATATATATGTGTGTGTGTGTGTGTGTGTGTGTGTGTGTGTGTGTGTGTGTGTGTGTGTGTGTGTGTGTGTGTGTGTGTGTATATATATATATATGTATGTATGTGTATATATATATATATATATATATATATATATATATATATGTGTGTATATATATATATATATATATATATATATATATATATATATATATATATATATATATGCATACATATGTGTATATATATATGTATATATATATATATATATATATATACATACATATGTGTATATATATATATTATATATGTGTATATGCATATATATATATATATATATATATATATGTATCTAAAACACCAAAAACAGTCCGTGCACGTATCAAGTGGTGCTCAAGACAAACACGTATCCAGATACCAAAAAATGTCCAGCACTCAAAGAAATAACGGCAAATAATGCCAAAAATACCAACAGCCGTTTATGGAAGTAAAGGCTTTATTAAGCCATGCAGTCTGCCCCACAGACCGGTTTCGCTTTCACCAAAGCGTCATCAGTGTGTACTGGCAGTAACGCTAGTACGTGCTTAAATATCAACCCCGGTCTCTTATTTAAAGAGACAATGCATAGTGTCATGTCACAATTCACCAACATTATGTTAGACTAAACTATACTATACATCAATGCCTACAACTAACAAAGATTTGTATATATTCTGTTAATTTATATACATGTATACATACACATATAGAAAATAAAATATCTCTATATATTAATAACATTTTATTTAAATTTGTGTAAGATATATTGTTATTTATTTACCAATGGTCATTAAGACCTGGTTTGAACAAAGCCCCCAAGTTAACTATCCACCTACGTTCTTTATTATCTAATATTATGTGTTTTTCTGACTCAGTTTTACTCGTATCTGTCACCTTATCAATTCCTACAAATACAAAATATGCTTTTGGGTGAACCAAAACATGTTTATACAATGCACTGCGCATTCTTTTACATTTAACATCGCTTATATGTGTGGCAATCCTTTGTTTCAACATACAATACACGATGTCTGCCCGACATAAAAGGCGCCACATCTACATATAGCCATATATATCACCCATGGTGTAGTGCACATCACAAAACTGTGAATATCATATACTTTACTAGTATTTGTCGAAGTGAATGAAGTAGTTTTTGACATCAGTTTACAATATTTACAGTGTCCACAATATGTGCTACCCTTTAAAGAAATGTTTTTGGGTGTAACAAAATTAATACTTTTCTTATAACCAGTAAAATGTTCACCTATGGTCTTTCCCCTTCTATATCCATACTGACATTGGTTTTTCAATATTAGAGACAGATATGGATCATTGTGTAAAATAGGCCAATATTTATCAACTATCTGTCTTATACGGTGTGTGTTACTAGCAAATGTGGTCATAAATCTAATCACACCTGATTGTTTAGGTGTGTTAATAGATTTATCCCTGAGTAGTGTTTCTCTATCCATGACCTTAACCTCTTCTTTAGCCCGAGTGATCATTCCATTGTCATAGCCCCTAACTTTAAACCTATTTATCATATCTTGTTCATGAATGTTATATTCCTTTTCATCTGAACATATTGTTCTAATCCTTTGAAATTGTGCCTTGGGAATATTACTGATAATGTGAGGCGGGTGGCAACTATGTGCATGCAAAATAGAATTTTTTGAAAAAGGTTTCCTATACAATGTTGTTATTATTGTTCCATCTATGGCTTTAGTTACATTGACATCTAAATAATCCACTGTAAAGAGATCTACTCGTCCAGTAAACTTAATGTCATATACATTGGAATTCAAATAATTCTTAAAGCATTCCCATTCATATACGTCGCCCTCCCATATTACCCAACAATCATCGAGAAAACGACGCCACATTATCAGCTGACCCTTAAATGGAAAATCCTCATTATAAATGCATAATTCCTCCAGGTAACCCATAAAAAGGTCAGCATATATGGGAGCAAATGTTGCTCCCATAGCTGTTCCTTTGACCTGTAAATACCATCTGTTATCATATTTGAACGCATTGTGTTCTAATACAAGTTGTAATAATGATAACAAAAACTTCATTTCTGGCTGTGTGTATATACCTGCATTATTCATCCAATATTCTACTGCCGCTATACCCCCTTGATGTGGGATACTAGTATAAAGCGACTGAACATCCAATGTTCCTAATAAACTATAAGTAGATAATTGGAGATCATTCATCAATTGTAGAAATTGTTTGGAATCCCTAATTCTAGCTCGTACCAATGCCAATAGAGGTTTTAGTTTTACTTCAAGGTATTCTGATAGAGGTTCTGTAATGGAACCTCTACCTGACACTATTGGTCTGCCAGGAGGGTTATGCAAGGTTTTATGTATTTTAGGAGTTAAATAAAAATATTGAAAAGTAGGGTTTTCTACCTTAAGATGTTCTACTATACCATCACTGATTATTTGTTCCTGTGTTGCCATTAACAAGAAATGATCAATGGTTGCTATAAATTCTGCCATAGGATCCAACAATAAAGGGCAAAAGAAATTGGGATCACCCAACTGTCTTTCTGCTTCATATTGTTTTTTATCCCATATAACAATTGCACCTCCTTTGTCTGCCGAGGTAATGACCACATTTGTGTTCTGAACTAAATCAACCAATGCCTTATGTTCATCCACTGTTAAATTGTGGTTGAAATGTTTAAAAATATCAGCCTGTTTTGTTTGTAACTCCTTTAATACCATTTGTTCAGAAATTCATACATTGTTGTTATATACTGGTGTAAAGTTAGATTTTTTAAACTTAAAACCTGTATTTTCTGATGTCAACATTGTTTCACCTTGGTTAGCAAAAAAACATTTCAAATTAAGCACTCTGCAAAATTGTTTAACATCTTTAACTGTGTCTACATGTGACAAATAAAAGGATGGCACATA
>NC_056725.1:620482204-620679704 GCF_019279795.1 Protopterus annectens
ATATATATATATATATATATTTATACACACCCACACACATATATTTATACACACACACATATATATATATATATATATATATATATATATATATATATATATATAGATATGTATATATATATATATATATATATATATATATATATATATATGTATATAATTATGGTAGAAAAAAGTCAGAAGTAGTTGAGGGTAAGGCACCCAAGAAATACAGAGGTTACTTGGGGAAATTGCAAGGACATAACCAATGAGTTTTTAAGTATTTCTTGAGTTTGTTTTTTAATGGAGTGAGTGAGTGTTCTAGGGTCAAGTCAGCTGGGAGTATGTTCCATATTTTTCCAACAGAGTTGGCAAACATTGAGTCCCCAGCTGAGTAGTTGGAGTTGTATGTTTGAACTAGGAGTCTAGTGGATGATCGCAATGGCCAGGTGCTGTTGTAGGGGTTTATCAATTTTTTTAGTGCAGGTGTATTTTCTGGTTGGTAAAGGATTTTGTGCCACTATTAGCTGGTTGAACTGCAGTAGGCTTGGCAGTTCAAGCCATCCTAGGCGATTTAGGTTGTGACAATGGTTTATCCAGTAGGCTGTTCCAGTGGCAAATCTGGCAATGTGGTTATAGCAGGATGATAGTTTATTAAGATCTGTTTTGTTTAAGTTAGAGAATAGAGGTGAGGCATACAGAATAGTTGATAATAGATGGGAACGGGCAATTGCAGTTCTAGCAAGTGGGGGTAAGGAAAGGTTTGATTATGTAAAGAGAGACAAGTTTTCTTTTAAAGGTTTTGATAGTTTGATTGATATGCGCATCAAACTTTAGGTTTTTATCAACTATGATACCCAGTAGTTTAGTTTGTGCTTCTGGGGAGATGATAGTGCCATTGTTAGTTATGTTGAAGACTGGCAGGGGGATCCTGCATGTGGGGGAGAAGAGGAGCAACTTAGTTTTGTTGAGATTTAGGATTAGATGTTGATTGGAGAGCCGTTTTTGCACTTTATTGAAGGTAATTTGGGTTAATGTGAATAAAGTAGCTGGTGAGGTGTCAGAACAAATCAAGGTGGAGTCATCCGCATATTGAATGCAGGCAGCATCTGGGATGACTGAATGAAAGTAGTTGATAAAAATGGAGAAAAGGAGCCTTGGGGGACTCCTAATGTGATGGGTAGGTGAGATGATAGTTTGTTCTGCCATAGTACTGCCTGTTGCCTGCCCTGCATGTAGGATAGAAACCATTGGAGTGCATGGTTGGTTAAGGAGTAGGCTTTCTAGGTATTTATAAGCATCCTGTGGTCAGCCATGTCAAAAGCTTTGGATAGATCTAGAAATAGTGCTGATGATAGTTTGTTGTTATTGCGGTTGTGGTTAATGACGTTAGAGAAAGAGAGGAGGGCAGAAGTAGTACTGTGGTGTGGCTTAAAGCCATGCTGAAAGTTGAACAACAGCTTTTTCTGTATGAGGTAGTGCATGAGCTGTATGTGTACACACTTCTCCATAATTTTAGCTAGAGGTGACAGAATAGCTATGGGTCTAAAGTTTGACAGTTCAGTGAAACTACCTCTTTTGTGGAGAGATATGACATGGGAGAATTTCCATATATTGGGTACGGTAGCTTCAGATATAGCTCTGTTGATCAAGATAGAGATAGGGTAGGCTATGGTGTCAGTAGCCTTTTGCAGATAGTCTGCTGGGAGGAGGTCGGCAGCCAGGGTGGTGGATCTTAGTTTCTTAAGTAGGGCATGAATAAGTTGAGTAGGAACAGGTTGGAAGGTAAAGTATGTTTGCATACTGGGTGTGGCTACATTAGAATTAGAGCCATTGGAAGTGAGTTGGCTGGCTAGAGACTGGGTAGTCTCTGTGAAGAAGCTGTTGAAGTTATTAGCAATGTCTACTGGGGATTTTTGTTGGAAAGCTGAAGGGGGTGGAGTGGCAGTTTGGGCTGGGTGGAGTAGTTTGTTTATTCCTGCCCAGAACTTTTGAGGTTTGTTTTGGTGTTTTTGCAGCAGATGGTATTAGTGGTTCTTTTTATCTAAGGTTATGAATTTTTTGGTGTCTTTCCTTAGCTGTTTGAATCTTAGTTGAACAAGTGCGGCTTTTGTTTTTCGGTATGTGGCCCATGCTTTGTTTCTGAATGAAATTCTGGTTTTGGTATCTTTAGAAAGCCATTGTGCAATATTAACTTTGGTTCTAATAGAGCGGCTGGGAGCATGGGAGTTAAGAATAGCAAGGAATTTGGTGTTAAAGTATGCTACTGCTCCATCTAGGGGGAGACTTTTTAGTACTGACCAGTTACATGCCTTAAGTTCATTTTGAAACTTGGTGAGAATAAAATTCTTGCTGTTTCTTAATGTTCTATAGGTGGGTTGGTAGGAGCAGTCTACTTTCAGCTTGATTATATAGGTGAGACAGTGGTCACTTAGGTCAACAGGCAAAGTGCCTGATTTATAAAATTGAAGATGGGTATTGACGAGTATCCAGTCTATGGTACTTTCCTTGTTATTGGGTTTTCCTGTCCTGGTGGGAGAGGTTATGATTTGAGTAAATCCGTAGAGGTTTATGTGGGTTGTGGGGAGTTCACAAGAGCAAGTGTTACAGTCAATGTTGAAATCCCCAAGAACACGTGTTTCTTGGGGGTGGTTATTGGATAAGCAATATAAGAAGTCTTCTAAGGTTTCTGTGTTCCTCCTTGGGGGAATGTAGACACAATATTTACATTTTTGCTTTTGTTAAATTGTAGTTTTGAGATAAAAATTTCAGCATTATTGAACTGGGGTGGTTGTTGGGTGTCTATGCTGGCAGATAGGGTAGACTTGTAAAGTATGGCTACCTCACCACCCTTTCTGGTTATATGGTCCAGTCGAAACATACTATACCCTGGTGGCAGAATCTCATGGTCCTTGGTGGCAGGATTCAGCCATGTTTCTGTTGGGCATAATATATATGGGGAGTAAACAGCTAAGAGGGCATGCTGCTGCTGAGTTTTGTCATTTATGCTCCTAATGTTTAGATGGCAGGCCAGCAGTGAGCTAGGAGGTCTGTTGGAGCTATGGTGGTAGGGGATATAGTAGGGGGATTAGGGCCAACAATTGGGGATGGACCAGGGTTTGTGTGGATGTTGCCATCCTTTGTAAGGTTATAGTGTATCCAGAGTATGAGTTTTAAGATTTTGAATAAAATTTTGTAATAGCATCTAGTTTTATGACTAATGTAACTAGGTCTAGTAAGATGGTAGTATTTAGGGGTTAAGGAGGTAAGCATGAGAGGAGTGAGTAAGGGTGCATTATTATCTGTTATGGATGTTTGGAATTTAGGGTACTGGAAACCTGGATGATCCTGATATTCGTAGGTGGTTAGGAGATATGGGATGAATAAAAGGGGTAGAAGTAGAGTTACTAAGACTATATTGGGTGATGCATACCTACTGAATGGTACTTGAAACTTAGGCAAAAGGAATAGTAGAGTTGGAGGACTGGTGGTATCAGGTTGAGAGTGGTGCTGTTGAGTGACAAGTTGTTACTGATTGGTTTAAAAAAGTGGGGTGTGGTCTAGTACCAATAAATGTAGCAGCACCAGGGGAGGGAGGAATTTGGGGGCAGGGTGGGGTGCAAAGCAAGCCCGAGCGAAGTGAGGGCAAGCGGAGCAGGGATGCACCAATGCCTGTGTGTGTGTGTATATATATATATATATATATATATATATATATATATATATATATATATGTATGTATGTATGTGTATGTATATGTATCTATTATATATATATATATGTATGTATGTATATATGTGTGTGTGTAATCTATGTATATAATCTATATGTGTGTGTGTGTATATATATATATATATGTGTGAGTGTGCGTGTATATATGTATGTGTGTGTGTGTGTGTGTGTGTGTATATATATATATATATATATATATATATATACACACACACACACAAATATATATATATATATATATATATATATACACACAGATATATATACACACACACACACACACGTATGAGTACATATATGTTTACTCGTGCATAAACATTCACATAAATTTTTAAGTCTATCTGTTCCATGTCTTTTGTTGTGAAAGCATGACTTTAAAGGCTGTATGCATTCATAAGTATTTTTAAGAAAAAACAATATGTGTGTGTGTGTGTGTGTGTGTGTGTGTGTGTGTGTGTGTGTGTGTATTTATGTGTTTTTGTGTATATTGGTATGTTTGTGTGTGTGTATTTATGTGCATAATTTAATTATTTGGCCAGGAATATTTCTAGGAGGCAGTAAGTACTTGAGCAGAAAAATCGGAGTATCATCTTGGATTTTCATCATTGTACTACTATAAAACACTTTGGCCCTAAGTAAATAATTCAGCTTTTCTCTTGTCAGTTTCAAACCTGGAAATAAATTATTTATACAGTATCTTATTATACAGTACTTGCATGTCTGTTTCATTTGAAAGCTCTTGAAGGAATCCTTTGCAGACTTTAGGTACGGAAACCTCTGTTTTGTTGTTTTGGGTGGCATTTGAAGCTGTTTGCTAAGCTAATACACATTTTTCCTCTTCATTTAGAAAATTATGACCCATTATTTATGCATCCAGATCTGGCATATGGAACTCACACTGGCAGCTGTGGACACACAATGCATGCCCAGTGCTGGCAAAGGTAAACATCATGTATTTTTAAACTGCTGTTTTAATCTAATTTTTGAGCTGTTGACTTATTCTAATCTCCATTATATTTCATTTACACAGTGGCACCATGGTAATATTTTTTCTTTCCCATTTTTTCCATCTTTGTAACATGTTATGGCACCTCCTCCTGGCATCCAGCTGCCCTTGTTATTTTCAGTATTGATTTTCTTTTTAGTGGTTGTCTGCTGAGAAGTGCCCATTAAATGGCAGCTGTCTTCATATTTCAGGCAGCAACAACAAAGGATTGTTTTTTTTTTCATTGCAGCTTTATCCACCCTGCCTCTCAGGTGATGCCTGAGTATTTTATTTTCTTCTGGGCTCACTGGCAGTTGTGTTTTTTTAACATGGGCATGACGGAAAGCTTTTACCTATCTTAGACATTCTTGTGGTTGTTATGAAGTGCAGTAAAACACCTTTCTGCTGACAGCACATAATTGTTTCCTGTTTTGGCAGCAGTGCTGATGTAAACAGTTGGTCAGCAGCAGCCTTCTTGTGTGTAACTTCCTCTTCCTGGTGCTTCAGCAGCTGTACTCAAGGCAAGCTCAATAGCCATGACTTTGTGAGACCGGGAAACATTTCTGACCACATACCCCAGCCACATCCATCATTAACACATCACTGCAAGCTATGAACACAGAAATAAGGCTTGGATGGGGAAGTGCTAAGTGAACGTCCAGCTCTGGTATAGTTTTTGTAGTGAGCTTAGAACAGAAGTTATTTTTAAAAAGAAATAATAGTAGGAGGTATACAATATTGCATGAAACTATAAGAATAAAGCAAAGGAGTTTAGAAAAGAGAGGGGAAAAAAGAATAGGAAAGCAGTTTACTAAGAAACCATGGGAAGAAGTCTCTAAGGCTCCTAAGCATTCAGCAAAGTCCAGAATGTTTAGGATTTTTGCACCAAAGAGTTTACATTGGTATTTTAATACTTCAGGAAGATTTAAGAGGGATTTTTTTTCTCGGTTAGATAGCAAATGTTATAGGTATATTGGGAAAGAAAGAGGTAATTTGGAAAATGTTTTTGGGAATGTAATGTATTGACGGATTTAAAAATTTCCTTGCAGAGTACACTATCAGAAATGTTGGGGGAGCAAATGATAGCAATTGAGGAAATTATTCTTCTGAGCAAAGATATAGGATCAGAATTGCCTTGACATAGTAAGGTCTTAATAAGTTTCATTTTCTTGGCTACCAAAAAAAGCAGTTGCTAAAAAATGGAAATCAAAGCCTAAACCAACTGTAATTCAAGTACTACATATTGTAAAGGAGATAAAATAAATAGAGGTGTGATTTTTAGAAAAG
Source organism: Protopterus annectens (assembly GCF_019279795.1). Lineage (NCBI taxonomy): Eukaryota > Metazoa > Chordata > Ceratodontiformes > Protopteridae > Protopterus > Protopterus annectens. The sequence continues at coordinate 620,488,188 of NC_056725.1, forward strand.
GGAAGGAACAAATTACGTAGAAATAAGTGGAATTCAGTGAACAGTACATGCAGAATAATGCTCAGGAATAACAGTGAGCTTTAACGGAAGGCTGGAATTGAGCCATCTATGTAATGTTAAAGTGAATGATAATTGTTTCAAAAAAAAAAAAAAACATATGTAATGTGTAATGCATGAAAATAATGAAAAATGGTAATATATCTGTTTTTTTTTTCTATTAATGTGTGTGCTAATGTCATTGTTTAAAAGCAAAAATTTAATAAAGGTTTTTAAAAAAAAGACTGCAAGTCTATCTTTTGAGAGATAAAAGGCATGTTGGAGTTGATTGTCATGTATGTGGCCAGGCTTGGATTTTTAGATTTTGCAGTGATGGGGAAGTCCTAACTGGTCAGATCAAGGGTGATGTCGTAGGCATCATCAATAGTAATGCCAGCTCGTTTATGCCTTGTCCACTGTAAAGCAAGCAGTATCCTGCCAGCAACCACAGAGTTATGCCTCAGCCTCCACCTGGGCATGTCTCCTGCACAGGCATACCGCCAGTCTCTACCCCTAGATAGGCAAGCTGCTCACCCCTCCCCCCCGTTCCATCCATCTCTGACTTAGAATTGGGTTGTAGCCGGGACCTTGCATTTCTAGATGAAGGCCCTTGGCCCTGTCTGGTTAAATAGCGAAAACTGTCTTTGTCTTCAGCGTTATAAGTCAGAACACATTCATATTCTTCTAATTTTGGAGGAATTTTGAAGTCAGCATTGGGTTATAACTTCAGAAGTAAATGAAAGTCTTTACCTGAGCTTAGATGATAGGGTTGACAAACTACAGAATGTGCAGGATAACAGTTGATGCCCTTCATTATCACTGTTGCATTATTTATAACATTTATTTATTTGCATTTTGTTAACTGGGAAGGTCCACTGGGCCTTCCAAAGCCCTTTTTCCATGGAGGCCCGGGGAGAAAAGCTCCTCAGCACAGTAAAATGCAGAATTTTATACATTGATATTATACAGTTTTCAAACAAATTAGTCTACAAAGTTAAAAACACAATTAGCAATACAGTGACAAGACCGAGAGTACTGACAAATTACAATATTTTTAGAGTTAATTAGAGCATAGAGGAATTTTTGGTAAAACGTAGCATAAAAATAGTAAATAAAAAAATATATCATTCGAACTTGGGTATTTAAGGATACCAAGTGCAAGTACAGTTCCAGATGAAAGACAGGTATATGTTTAGAGAAGTTTTAAAGTGGGCAGGATTTTGGATTGTTCTAATGGTTACAGGTAGGGCATTCCAATTTTTGGCTAAAGAGTAAGAGTAAAAAAGTTGGCCAGGAGGTAGAGTTGGCTTGTAAACCTGTAGAAGTTGCTGATTCTCAGATCTAAGGAGCCTATTTGGGAGGTTGTAGGTGAATCCAATACAAAAACAAACCTCTAGCTGTAGGTTGCAATGAAGGCTGTCCTCCTCTATACCAAGAAAAACGAACTGGCCACATAGAATATCCAAAAACCGATCACTTTAATTTCCACACCAACACTGAAACAAATATAATAGTAGATAAAGATTGAGCGCGCTTTCGTCTCCTATCGTGAGACTTCTTCAGAATCTACAAATCTGCACCAACCTTCAGTATATATACACACAATTTTCTAATTCAATGATTACTTAATTAATTATTTAAACATATAAGTACAATTAATTCTAAACTATTTACTAACTGTACATAGTCCAGAAATATACAATAGCATGGAATCTACAAACCTCAAGCTATAAATACGTGTATTAAGAATAGAAATTAAAAAGTAAAGTAAATGAATAATAAAACATATATAACAACCTTCTGTATAAATAGATTGTTTAGGTGTAAATAAATAATGTTTATGCGACACCTTAATCAGCACATACAGTGTTAAAAACAGTAAATGTGGGCAACAATCAATGTCGGCAACATACTACCTCTTATGGCAAATATACATAATGGATCCCTAATGAACTATATTATTAATAGATAGATGGAACACCTTGTCCTATAAATACTAATAAAAATAAACCTATCTAGTCTTAATTTCATCACCTACGATGCTTAATGTATATATATATGTAAGTGTTATAGCATGACAGTTGTATAAAAAGACCAATCCTACATGTAAATTATATGTATATCCATATATATATATATAAAACTCATAAAAACTTGTGAATCATGTAATAAGGTATACCACAAAATAAAAATAGTAATAAATATATAAATATGTAAAATTCTCTATTACAGAATTTGATCTCAAAAATTCAAATACTACTGTTGAATAGTTAAAAAGTGTGTTAAAAAATATTAAAATATTCTCCAGTATACATTATTCCTTCCTCACCAGCCGTGGCTGTGTAGTAATAGTGGAACTGTTACCTAAGTATCCAAAAAACTATAATGGTGGATCATTTCTGTTTCCTAACATAATTAGATGCTATCATTTTTAAGGCAGGTTTTATCGAAATATGATCATTCATTCCTGGATATACACAAGAATCCAGTCTCATCTGCCGTATCATCTCTCGGTATTCCAAAAAGGTTTCCCAGTCCCCTCTCCTTTCCTTTTGTTTTACTACCTCCAGTACCCAAAATTTTATATCCATATTCTGGCAAATAGTAGAATGCCTATAAAGTGCATTATTCTCATTCTTTTTACTAATGTCTCTAATGTGTTCATATATACGTGTTTTCAAATGTCTTTCTGTCTTACCTATATAGTACCCCCAGCAGGATTGACAATAAGCTAAATAAACCACTCCTTTTGTGTAACAACTTGTATAAGTGTGACTTATGATTATAAAATTAATGCTGGGAATATTAATATCCTTTCTAAAGGCAATGTATGGGCATTGTGCACACCTCCCACATTTGTGTGTGCCCACCTTTAGTGATGCCCCTCCTTTTTCTTGTACCTTCTTCTTCTCAAAAATGTTCTTCAAATTTCTGTTTCTTCTAAATGTGTATTTTAACTGGTATTGGAATATGTTTATTCTCATGGGCATCATTTTAAACATATTCCAAATCCCATTAATGCCCTTCTTTAACCAACCTATGTCCGAATAATGGGTTAAAATTAAATGGGGAATTTCTTTGTCTAGTATATTGTTTAGTCCCTTACTATAATCCTTATTAAGGTCATACTCCTTATTTGTACTTGTGTCCATATTAGTGTCCATATTAGTGGTGAGGTGTGATAGGCCCTTGTCATACTGTCCAATTGCCAGTAATGGTTTAAATCTACTAATACGTTTCTTTATTATTTCTGTTTTGATTTTTTCTATCATATTTAAAGGGTAACCTCTTTCCTTAAACATCTCCTGTATAAGCTCCAATTCATCTATAAAATCACAATACTCAGTGGACATTCTAGAAGCTCTTATTTGCCCTTTGACTATATTTCTTTTTGTATAGTGGGGATGGTCACTTTGGTAATGTAGATATGAATTTGAAAAACATTTCTTTCTAAATACTTTGGATTTATATCCACTTTTCTTATAATCTTTAGTAATCGTTACATCCAAATAGTGTATTTCATCCTTATTATACTCATGTGTAAATTCCAGGAACTGGGTGGTACTATTAATGTATTCCATAAACTGTTCAATTAATTCTTTTCCTCCGTTCCATATAATTATAATATCATCCAGGAATCGAAAGTACCTAATTATATATTGTTGAAAATTAGACCCAAAAATATATGTATTCTCCCAAAATAACATTATAATATTTGCATAAATGGGTGCACATGTTGACCCCATGGCAACTCCATCCAATTGATGGTAGATGTCTCCTTGAAAATAAATAAAGTTATATTTTAACACTAATTCCATATTTTCAAGGACTAGTCTAAATTCTTCCGGGTTCAGCATGTTAAGCTCAGCAACCATTTTTTCAAACCAATCCATCCCTTCCTTGTGTGGAATCACTGAAAATAAGTCTTTTACATCTATTGTTATAAACACAAAATCTTCTTGGAATGGTATTGTGTTGAATTTCTTCAAGAAATCCCAAGAATCAATCAGTATGTGCGTATAGTTACTGTAAAATCTTTTTAACTTGGTGTCAACATATATACCAAGAGGTTGAGTTTTTGAACCCCTAGATGTAACAATTGGTCTCATTGGGGGATCTGTTGTACCCTTTTGTATTTTAGGAATACCGAAAATTTCAGGTATAACTGGTTTCGGGACTCTAAGAAAATTGTATAATTCCACATCTATAAGTCCCTGTAACAAATTATCCTCCAGTATAAGGTCTATTCTTTTGTACAAAATATTCAATTCATTCATTGAAATTATACGATACCTATTATCGTTGTCAAGAATTTTAAGCATTCTCTCAGTGTAATCCCAGCTGTCCATAAGTACCACCCCCCCCCCCTTATCAGGTTTCATAACCCGTATATTCTTATTATTACTAAGTTTTTCTAAAACTGTCTTTTCTCCTTCAGAAAGGTTAGTTGGTATTTTACATCTCTTCTTATATCCATCCCTGATCATTTTGATGGTACACACCTCAAAATTGTGTATATCCTGCTGTAAAGGGGGGTTGTACGTGCTACTTTTCTTTAATACCTTATTTTCATATGTCAAGTGATCTTGGTATATAACTGCTAGGTTCAACTTCCTTGTGAATAGTTTGATGTCTAGTACTAACTCTTCTATCCTAGGTACTCTTGCTGGAACAAAGGTGAACCCCTTTGTAAAAAGTTTTAAGTATTCATTAGTAATTTCCAAATCTGTGTAATTAAATATATTGAAGTTATTGCTACTATGTATGATAATATTGTTTAGATGGCTTGGTGTTTCTTCGTTAATAAATTCTTGTCCTAGTTCTTCCATTAACATAAGTTCACTGTCTAAACCACTTATTCTTGCAGTAGCTAGGGATAATGGATGTAGTTGTTGTATAGTAACACTTTTCCGTGGGGTTGACGTACATAGTCTTACATTCATCTCCTGTCCCATTCTCTCCCCTTGTGTCTTCTACATAATTCTCCGTCACTTCTGCGTATGATTGTTGTCCATTCCGATTCCTGATTCTTTCTGACCTCCTCACCTCTTGTATTACTTCTAAAGGGTCTTCAAATACATCTGTTCCATCAATTTCATTTACATCTATCTGATAGTTCATATCTTGGTCATTCCTTTGCTCTGCCATATTATGCGGTTCTATACCATTCATTCTATTGTCATTTTGGTAATAATGCTTCCCTATTGTGTTATATCTTTTGTAAATAGAATAAGCTTTACCCTTTTCATATTCCCCTATATCCCGCTCTAATTTCTCCATTTTCCTTTTATAATTTTTCAAAATAATGTTGTCCACTTCCTGAAGTGTCTTATAATAAATATTTCTATATTCAGTCACCGTGAACAATAAATCATTCATAATCTCAACTTTCAAAATATCAATTTCCCTTTTACATACTTCCATTTTTTTACCATTGTTCTCTATCATAGCCTTCAAAATTGCAAGCCCACATTCATTAAGTATATTTGAAATAATTTAAAAAAAATCCATATCATTAAATGTATTGTTTTTAAATTTGTTAAGTCTCAAGCCCTTGGGCACAATGTTCTGCTCAATACATTTTGTTAAATAAAAATTATCCAAACTAAGGTTTTTGTACCTATTGAGTTGGACTTGAAACAATTTACATTTGTCCTTAAATCCAGTGTTGTTTGGTAGCCTCCTTTCCGCTTCTGCTTGATTCGCCGAAAACGATTTATTCAGCCATGTGTCAAAGTCTATATTCCTGTACGTATCAAACCCCCTCTCGCTGGGTAAATGATGTTCCTGTTGTTTCCTACGACCACAATCAGACGAACTAACTGTATTTCCATTGCCCATAGCACCACGTTGTCGCTCATCCCCACTTGGGTTCCGATGACTGGAACTTCTGCCTTCCTTCTGCTTAATTGTCGTCACTTCCTTTTCAGCGTTGCCAGGACTACGCTGAGCACAAGGAATAGTTATGTTTAAGTCCAAACCCAACGATGGGTTAGAAACGTTAGAATTATTGCATGCATTGTTCTGGTTCTGGTTCTGCAAATAGTTTTGCGAATGGTTTTGAATTGATCTGACCAATTCGCTCAAGAGTGATTGCTCGCTCATACTCAGGGACTCCTCGAAACCAAACAGCTAAAACACTTGTAACCAACCACTGCAACTGGGTACACACACCCTGTACGAACGAATCCAATACAAAAACAAATCTCTAGCTGTAGGTAGCAATGAAGGCTGTCGTCCTCTATACCAAGAAAAACGAACTGGCCACATAGAATATCCAAAAACCGATCACTTTAATTTCCACATCAACACTGTAACAAATATAATAGTAGATAGTTGTAGGTGAATATAGTGCTAAGGGCAGGACAGTCCAAAGGTTTAAAGATAAGTTTTTGAGCTGTAGTTAGATGCAAATAGGTGAGGTAGTTTGTTAGTTCCGACTATTTTAGGGAGTGTAAAGCAGTACAGTGAGGGGAGACGTTTTTGGAATTTATTGCAAATTTTGCAGTTTTATTAAAATGCCTCTCGAGCTTAGCCCTTAGAGTGGTTTGAAGGTTGGTAAGTAGAGGTGCACGCGGTACATGAGAGAAGGTAGTAGATAAGTGGAGGGGCTGAGGAGCTTGTTGTGTCTATAGAGGATTTCTAGTTTCTGATGAGTTTATCAGATGATGATGTGCTACACGTGAATATCAAATGTTAGAAGTTCATCTGTGGTGATTCCTAGAAGTTTTGTATGGCTGACAATTTCTGTTTATGCCTTACTTTGGGAATAGATATTGAACATGGTTTTGTCTAACAGGGTTGATGTCTTAAGGATGAATAGCATCTTCTTGGATATATTTGGGTTAAGGGCTAGGTGCTTATTACACCTCCAGGACTCTGTGGTAGAGAATGCTTTTTGAGTTTTGAATTGGAGTTCAGAAATGGAGTCAGCTGAACAAACAATAGTTGAGTTGTCTAAATATTGAATATGCTCTTTGTGGGTCATAGATGTGTGGAAATTAGTAATGAAAGTATTGAATAGGAGGAGACCAAGTATGGAGCCTTGAGAAACTCCAGTAGAGGTGTTAAGGTAAGAAGAGGTAGAGTTTTGCCATTTTGACAGCTTGTTGCCTGTCGTTTAGATAGCTTGAGAACCAGTTGAAAGTGGTGGAGGAGAGTCCAAAGCTTGAGAGTTCTAATAGTAGTAATGGGTGGAAACTGTATCATTAACCTTTGATAGATATAAGAAGAGAGTAGATACTGTTTTTCCAGAATCACGAGCTCTGTTGACAGTATCCAGGAAAGATGATGAGGGCAGTTGTAGTGTCTCCTGCTGAGGATAACCCAACATCAGGCCAGTATAGCAAAGCTTTTACATTCTCCCTATCGTCTCCCCTACATCTGGCATATGTTCCACATGCCAGCGTAGGGTGTGAAGGTTACATAAGCACATATCAGACTCAGAACTTCTTTGCCATCAGTCTGAGTGCTAAAGTTGAGCATCTGTCCGAATGCCTTACACTGAGCTGGTTTCTATAGAGCCATTTACAGATAAATGCCCCATTGGGTTCCTTCTTTTGTTTGTGTACTTGGGGTTCATGTCATCCAGGAAAGGAAAATAACGTGTGAGGCAGATTACCCATAAAGACAGTCACAAGAAGTGTGTATTCTGCCTAGCTGGCTCATACCCAGTGAACCATTTGTCATGCTTTTGTTCCCAAAATGCTTCACAGCCATCTGTTCTCTTCATCCATTTATCTTGAGAACCAGCATCTCAGACCTTTGACCTAGGGTATGATGACTGAAGCCACTCTACTTCAGATACAGCAGTCTCTTAAAAAGAAGACCCAGAAGTCTTAATCTGATTCTGCTGCGGATGAAGACCGCAAAGACCATCTGATGCTGAGAACAGTTTCTACCCCATGACCTTGTTTAAAGCTGACATGGAACTGGGTTCTTGTATGTCCTCTGAGGCAATGCAGATGTCTGCTGTGGATGTTGAGGGGGAACCACAGCTAATCATTTCTGAAGGGCCTAGGGGGATTCCCCAGATTATTGTAAGGGAACAGGTTCCTGGTACCCTTATTTGAGTGTGTGTCTCGGAAGCCCCTAGTTTGGTCAGAGCTGATGTGCCACTAAAGAAAGAAGCAGAAAACTAATCACATTCCTCCCATTGCTAAAGATCCTAAGAGGGAGTGGCAGGTCTTTACCCAGGGGTTTATTCAGTGCCTTGCTGGCCTTGAGACCACCTCAGGGGTTATCTGTTCCTGCTTCTCCTTGGTCTTTGACTCCAACCAAAAGGACTAGGAAATCTAATTCTTTGGATGAAGAGGTGGATTCAAGAGATGAATCACTGGCCTACTCCTCACACATTACCTCACCTTTGGACTGTGTGGGCCTTAGGAAGGGGATCCGTGAGTTCTGATTCTCCCTTGGAGGAGTTTCCTTTGGGGGAACTGTGGTATGCATGACTGAGCATTTAAGTGGGATTGCTCACAAGTCTGTGATACTTAGTAGAGGTATTTTGACCCATTATAGATGGAATACTCTAAACCTCCTTCTGTTCCTCTCTGGGTTGGATATATTTACAGCTGTCTGTTTTGCTCCAGATTCCCAGCCTCTGATCCCAAAGAAGGCTGACCATTTTTATATGGTACCTGAAGCCTTTAAGTACCTGTACAAGTGTCCTTCAGACCCTGCTGTGGTCTCTTTTTCTGCTGACAAGTCATCTAAGCTTTTGCCCTCTTCCAAACTTTTCCCCTGTGATAGACAGTCTGGCTGTGGATAGGCTAGGTAAAAAGGTGTTCACTTCTGCTACACTGGCTGACAGGGCCATAAATTAACAAACCCATATGACCAAGTATGTTTTGGCCTTTGTCTTAACTTGGGGGTTTGTCAGACCTTCTGGACTCTGAGTGTAAGACTGCTTCCTTCTTATTGAGTTCTACTTGCCCATCACTCTGTCAAATGTAGTTGTGATGTGGCTGATGCACCTTCAAGAGCTGTTGCTTCAGTTACGGGGAGGTACTCTTGGCTTTATATTTGGTATTTACCTGATGATATTAAGGCCACGTTCATAGATACTCCTTTGAACAATCAAAATATCTTTGGTACAGCTGCTGCTGACTTAAGACTGTACAGGACAAGGGTAAAGTTATCTAGGATCCTAAAACAAATTTTCATTTCTCCCTTAAGTAAATTCAGAGAAACTATCCTATTAAGTCTGTCTTTGTTGGTAGGTAGCCTTGTCAGCCTTGTAAAGGGGAAAGGGTTCCTGAGTGTATGTTCTCTGAAAAAAATCAAAAGCCCCCTTTTTGGGACAAATCTGCCTTCATCTAACATATTTTTTCCCATTTTCTTTGGCCAGGTTTCCTTCTCTCTTCCAGTCTGGCAGCAGATTACTTTAGCCTCCTTGGTTCTGTCCATTATTCATCATGGTTATTTATAGTATGGAACCCACCCCCCAGGTCTTCCTTAACTCCCTTCCAGACCAACTTCCTTATTTTTCTGTAGTTCTGCAGTATCTTTTGGATAAGGGCACCATCTAACCCACTCCAGCAGAATGCCAAAGACGAATATGGATTTATTCCAGAATGTTTCTGATTCCCAGAAAAGAGGGTTCATGGAGATCTGTCCGTGACCTCTCCTTTCTAAATACTTTTTTAAAGATTCCTTTCTAGATGCTTTCCCTCCAGACTCTGTTTCCTCTCTCACTTCCACAGCCTCCCTAGACCTAAACATACCTATCTTCATATTCCCATTCTCACCCTCTATTCAGGACGTTTCTTCATTTTTTTTTTTTTTTGCTTCTTCCTCTCATTTTCAGTTCTCTGCTTTGCCCTTCAGTCTTTCTACAGCTCCAAAGTTATTCACCAAATGACTGGCCCCTGTCATAGCCTTTTGCATGCTTCAGGGAATCCCTATTTTGCAATATCTAGATGGCCTGCTTCTTCAGGCTCCCTGTCAATCCAGGCTTTTACAGGATCTGCACTTCACCTTGCTCCTTCTGCACAGTCTAGGATTCCCCATCAATCTCAAGAAGTCAGTTCTGATCCCTTCTCAAGACCACATTTTTCTGGGTTGCATAATCCAAACAGTTCTAATGTTGACTTTTCTTCCTTATCCTAAGGTTCTATTGCTGGCAACCTACTTCCAGTCTCTACTTCTCCTTTCTGTTATTCCTGCAAGGAAATCTCTCAGAACCTTGAGGTTCAGGGCATATACCATTCTCATGCTTCTCTTTGCCAAGCTTCATATGTGGAAGCTTCAGTGGTACCTAAAGATGGCTTGGCTTCAGCTTTACCACTCTCTAGTTTCCTTACAACCTTGTCTGAAACTCTAGCTTCATTGCTAGATTCAGCAGATCTCTCTCAATCCAGGACTACCTTTTCAGACTTCTACCCCTTCTCAAGAGCTGTTCAAGGACTCTTCCGATTGGGGGCGGGGAGCATCTTTCACCAATCTGAAGATTCAGGGTATATGCCCCCCGCATCAGAGGTCAGACCACATCAACATACAAGAGATGAGGCACTCATTCTTGCTGTTCAGGCCTTCTATTCTCTTTGGTCTCCAGGCCCTTTAAAGGTCTTTGCGGACAAGACCACAGTCATGTCATACATCAACATACAGTGGGGCACAAGGTCTTATCTTTGCAGATGAGCCCTTCAGACCTAGGACTTTGCTATCTGCCCTCAGATAACCCTTCATTTGGTCTACGCTCCTTCAGACCACAACATTGTAGCAGTCTCCCTGAGCAGGTCCAGGACACAACCTCATGAATGGATACTTCACATGGAGCTCTTTCTGGGCACAGTATTCCTCAAGTGGATCTTTTTGCCTTCCCTCTGAACAGGCAACTTCCTCACTTTTGTTCCAGAGTCTCAAGTCCTCAGACTTGAAAGGTGAATGCCATGTTCTTTATTATTATTTTTTTTTTTTGGAAGGGAATGTTCCTATACGCTTACCCTCCTCTTCCACTACTTCTCAGGGTCCTGCACAAGATCAGAAAGGACTTAACCAGAATCTTTCTGGTGATCCCGTTTTGGCCCATACCACACTGGTCCCCCCATATCTTTCACCTGGCCAGGGGCAGTCATCACAAGTTACCTCACTGAATGGGTTTTCTTACACAAGATGAGGGGTCTTTCATTCACCCTCATTTGTCCACTCTTCGTTTGGCCTTTGGGTGACAGGGTTTTGATCCCTTTTAGACACCAGTTTTCTGAGGATGTGCTTAGGATTCTGCAGAAGGCCAGAAAACCCACTACTAGAAAATCTTATATGGCTAAATGGAAGAGATTTCTGTTTGGTGTCCCAAGTGTCCAAGCCAAAGAAAAGCCAGCAGTAAAGGTGCAAACCCACAGTTTAATACATATAATAAAAAATAAAAATCACATAACAAGGTAGAGGGTAATAAGCCCAACTAACTGCCCCAATCCATAAAAATTTGTAGATATTCTTAAGTAAATCCACAGGGCAAATGGAAGTAATCCAATGACCAAAACCACCAGTGAATGAAAAATAATCCACTTGCATGGAGGGAAACCACCAGACGCCAACAGCAACAAGGAGGAAAGAAGAACCAAGAATCTGCGTGATGCATGTACGGCAGCTGCACGGCTCATAAATCAACATATCCAAACCAAAGAAAAGCCAGCAGTAAAGTTGGAAACCCACAGTTTAATACATATAATAGAAAATAGAAATCACATAACAAGGTAGAGGGTAATAAGCCCAACTACCTGCCCCAATCCATAAAAATTTGTAGATATTCTTAAATAAATCCACTTTACTTAAGAATATCTACAAATTTTTATGGATTGGGACTGAAGACCAATTTTGGATCTCACAGTTTTGAACAAGTCAGTTTGACTTACAAAGTTTTGGATGGTCAAAGTTCGGTCCATTCTACCTTTCTAGGGCAAGGACTACTGGATGTCCTCGATAAAGATGAACAGACAATCCAGAAAGTATTTATGCTTCTCGCTGGAGTCAGTCACTATCAATTCAGTGCACTTCCCTTTGGCCTCACCACAGCCCCCAGGATGTATACCAAATGCTTGGCAGTGGTAGCAGCTCAACTGAAACTGAAAGGATTCTGAGTGTTTCCATATCTAGTTGACTGACTCATTACTGCCCCAACCAGGCATCTAATAACAAGAGCAAGGGATCAGGTACTTCAGATATGTTTTCATCTGGAGATAACCATAAATGAAACAAGTCTCAGCTGCAACCAAATCAAACCTTAGAATTCATAGTAGCAGTCTTCAACACAATATCAGTGACAGCTTCTCTTCTTTTTTCAAGAGTGCAGACTATCAAATTCCAGGTCAGGAAAATTATTCACAGTGCCAACATTTCAGGTCAGCTGATCCTTCAAGACTTGGGGCCAGTGTCAACTGCCATAATCTTAGCTTCTCTGGCAAGATTTCATGTGAGAATTCTTCGGTGGATGTTAGCAACACAATGGTTGATTCTTACATGTGATGACATGCGCTGGTAAAGAATCACTTGGGCATGCAATAGATACCTCTGGTGGTGTTTTCACTCGGATCGAGTTCTACAAGGCTGTCCTTTCATTCTCCCTCAACCCCAGGCCAGAGAGACAACTGATGCTTCCCAGATTTTTTTTTTTGGGGGGGGCACTTTCTGGAGCGAACAGTCCAAGTTACTTGGTCCCCTCAAGAAGCCAGCTTTCATATCAATGTCCTAGAGATTAGAGTACTGCTCATAGTGTTGCAGGCCTTCCAGGAGACACACCCTCTAGGAACAGTTGTGATTCAGACAGACAGTATGTTAGTAGTATGGTACAACAACAAACAAGGAGGGACCAGATCTTACCCCTTGTGTCGAGAAGCACTGTGTGTGTGGCAATGGGCGATCTCATCCAACCTCTTTATCATAGCAATGCCCATTCTGGGGAAGTCCAACGTGACAGCAGACAATTTGAACAGGTCCATTCTTCTACCTCGAGTGGTCCCTCAACATGAGAGTGTCAGAAATTATTTTTCCACCAGTGGGGCCAGCCTTGCTGTGATCTTTTTGCTTGTCCCCCAAACAACAAATACAGCAACTACTTTACTCAGACCCCCCCCCCCCTCAGGTGAAATCATCTAGGGACACTCTACTTTGCGATTAGCCCCCAGTCTACTTTATGCTTATCTGCCAGTTCCCCTGATTTCAAAATTTCTGCAGAAAGTTGACAGGTTGAAGAGTAAAGTCATTCTCATTGCACCTTACTGGCCTTGTCAGATTTGGTTCTCTTTCCTATCCTACTCCATCTACTTTGCCAGCCTTGATTCTTGATCTGATTTCAGAGCTCCTGTTGCATCCAACAGATCTGATTCCATCCGGATATCTCAAACCTCAGGCTAACAGCTTGATTTCTTCAATTCCATTAATAGCCAGACAACCGATGCTCTCTTCCCTGTTCATCATATTCTTTTGTCTTCCTGTAAACCATCTGCAAGAAAGCTTTATACAAGTATGTGGAAAAGGTTTGTTTGCTGGGCACAACAAAAACACATTGATCCCATCTGATGATGTAAATCTTCATTCATTCCTTACAGATGTGTTTCGGTTCCGTCCTCGCAACCGACTCTGTCAATACAACAAGCTCGAGCCAGCCAAAAAACTCTCGAGCTAAGTCGTACCCATAGTGCCCCTCTCCTCCTCCCTTCAGATCTCGTTTGACGCATACTTCTCAAGACAGGCCAAACCAGCTCTCAGCTAAGTAGTGAATTTTTTTATATCTCCTGACTAAATAGTACCTAGTCTTCTTAATTTCTTCCCTTTTTTAGTCATTGATGGTTTTTCTTTACCCTTGTAGTTTTAGAGTGAGTTTTCTTCTTACCTTTTGGTATTCTTAGTACCATTGTTGGTACAGGCCCCTCCTTTACCTTAATGGTAATTGCTTTACCATTGTTGATATTTCCCCTTCTCCCCCTTCTTTTCTCTCTCTCTTGTCTTTAAAAAAAAGGATAATTTCTTTCAAGCTGTGTATGTGTGTTTACCTTGAGTGTATTGGAATTTAATTATTGTCTTGTTTAGTCAAGATTGTGACTAGTTTTTGGACTTTGACTGTTGTCTTATTTAATCGAGATTGTGACTATTCTTTATAAACTTTGACAAGAAATGGATGACTGGGTTCAAGCAGTGTGACAAATGTGGGTGAAAAATGCCCCACTCTGATGGGCATCTTTTATGTGTCTACTGTTTTGGGGTTCATAAGTTCATAGGTGTGTACTAGGCTAACAGCCCATGCCACCCAAAGTTAATTCACAGTGCCTCTGTCAAGCAAGACCACTGAAATGATGCCTGGAGTTAATTTCCTATTGCCCATCCACTCGTCAAGATTTCTCTTAAAGAGGCCAGTGAAGTGCTCTGCTTAACATGAATGGGAAGTTTGTCCCAGAGTATGGGAAGTCTCTGGGTTAGGAACTTGTCCCTCCAGCATGTTCTGTTTATTGTGGTAATGAGGTTTAGGTCCCTGGAGCATGTGGCATGGAGGGATTGGGATTTCTTTAGGTGTAGCATATCTAGCAGCTCTGGGTCAGACATGGCTTTGTAGGTCAAGCAGAGATCGCCTCTAAGTAGGCGATAAGAGACCGAGTATAGCTGGAGTTTTTTTGAGCCTGTCCATGTAGGGCATGTGTCTAAGGCCTAAGATCCTCTTAGTGAGGTATTTTGTGTGGCCTTTCCAGTTGTAGGTTCCTCACCTTCAGGTTCAACCTCCGTGTAACGTTTGTAAAAATTTTAGCTGTCGCACTTTGGCAGAGCGAAAAAATAAATTGATCCTGAAGGGATTACTAAAAACTCCTTTTTCCGAAGCCCTTTCTGAGGCAGAGGTCTCATCACCTCCCAGAAAAGAAAGCAAAAAGAGAAGCCATTCAGTTCTGACTTCTCCAGGTTCCAGGGAACCAAAATGTTATCAGACCATACCTGAACCGATACCAAAATTACTAAAAATGTCTGCTCTGACTATTGCAGCACCAGAGCCTGTAGCTCTCTCTATGGTGCCGAAGTCGATAATGCCTTCCATGGAATCGACAACAATGATACCTGCTTTGGTCCTGATAATTCCTTCGGTACCAGGCATGATTTTAGCACCCACAGTAATATCTCCCATGGCTCCTTCGATTTCGGTGCCAAGAACTGAATTTTTGCCCAGGACCAGATATTCTCCTACAATCGCCCCCTTTTTAGGACAACAGTATAATCCATTCCTCGAGAGACCTGACTCTCCTTCCAGAATATCTACACGTTCAAACTTGATGTAGTGAGGCTTGTAGATCAGCTCCTAGCAGCGAGAGGCATTCCATCCCCTACCAAGACCTCCCTCCCACCTGGAGCTGAAAATTTTTATGCACAGACTCCAACATATCTTCCTTCAACCTCTTCTCAGGCTTTAGAGCCCTCAGTACTGATGTCTATCCCGGTGCCAACTACTTCAGTTCCTGTGATGTTACCTTCCATGGTTCCAGAGGCTAGCCTCTGGACTTGGCTCCATTTGGAGCCGCTCCACCCTCGGAACCTTGACTTGCCTGTCGGCACTGTGAGCCCTAGTTCAGCACCAATTTTGTCTATGGCGCGGTCTACTGTTCCGGTTGTTTTGACAGCTCATAGTCCTCTTGGGGTTCCTGTCTTGGAAGCGGGCTCATTAGAGCGGGGTGTGACCCCACTTCCAAGGTTGTCCTTCTCGGTTCTGGGCTCCCATCCCTCTTCAGGTGGGCCTGCCTTCCAGGTGATGGAGAGGACGCTTACTTCTACAAGCATGCAGTTGGCACCCCCTTTGTCAGAACCTGACATTTCCCTTTTGGTCTGGTATGCAGCAGACACAGCCCACTATGCATGTTCATCGGGCATGGGAGCAGCAAGAAACCCTACTCCAGGGCACCTGCTTTTCGGAGTCGTCCTCAGAAGGCCCCACTGAGAAGCCATCCCAAAAGAGAACATACAAGAGGAAGCATGTCGATTCCCCTGAGGAATCCCTCATCGAAGATACAGATTTTGATGAGGGAGAAGGGTCCCCACAGTCATCCCCTGAGGATGTCTCATTCGGAGACATACTGTAGATCCTGAAACAGAGAGATGACTAGCCCATCAACCCTTCTACTGAGGAATCTGTATTCTTGCAAGCCTTCTGTGCGCAGCCCTCTACTTCATGGGTGGCCCCAACTTCAGATGACCTGATTAATGCAGTGTGCGTCAAAGGCCCCCTGACACCATTGTGCCAATTCCCCAAAGACTTGATAAATTCCTGTCTCCACCACAAGACCACCCCCACTGCTCCAGAGGCTTGGCAGTAGATTCTATGGCTGTGGCGGCGGCCACTAAGAAAAAACTTGCTGAAGAAAGTTCGACTGTCCATCCTCTGAACAGGGAGTAGAGGAAAATAGACAGACTAGGGAAGTGGACTTGCGCTTCAGCGACCTTCGCTTTATGGTCACTTAACTACCTGGCACATGTTACACATCTCCAAAGGGACCTGATTACAGACCTTTCAGGTACTTTGGGAGGGGTATTGCCAGAAGAGGTGCGAGATAAAGTCGCCTTTCAGCTTGCCACCCTGGAGTCCATTTCAAACTCCTCCATGCGGCTGATCGTCCATACAACTGAGGGGGCAGCCAAAGCAGCTGGTTCAGGCGTTGTCATGAGACGTCATGCCTGGATGCGCTTGTGTGACTTTGCAGATCCCTTCAAGTCTTCCTTCATCAAAGCTCCTGTTGATGAGTCTTCCTTGTTTGGCCCAAAAGTTAGACGCATTAGCCAGTTGTGAGAAAGACAGAAAGACCCTATCTGCCATGGGCATATGCTTTTCTGCCCCTCAACAATCCTACCCCAGGAATCAGAGAGGCGGGAAGATGTGGTTCAAAAAATCCCAAGGGCCTTTCCATGACACATGATGAGCAGTCTCTCCAGAGCAGAGGGGGGAACTCATTCGGAAGACGCCCCTCCTGTGGCAAAGGGGGCCTTGAAATCAGGGCTCCAGAGATTCCTTCTCTGGTCAGCCCTGTCAGCGCTCTGAAGAGTGGCCCGATTGCTTACCTCTGGAAGCAGTCGGGGACATTTTTTTGTGCACCACATTGGTTGGCAAGTCAGTAACATCAGAGTCATGGGTGCAGAGGATAATGACCAGAGGTTATCATATCCCCTTCAACCTTTACCCCAGGCCTCTAAGGCGAATCCCAGATGTTCCACCCAGTCAGGGGGATGCAGCAGCACTAGAAGTTCTAAAACTGCTAAGAAAAAGAGTCATCCAGTCAGTCCCACCAGACCAAATAGGATCTGGATTTTACTTGAGGTTCTTTTGAGTGCCAAAAAAGGCAGAAGACTGGAGACCAGTTTTGGACCTCAGTGTACTGAACAAGTTCATCAGACAAGCAAAATTACGGATGGTCATGGTTCAGTCCATTCTTCCATTTCTGGAAAAGGTTGGCTAGAATGTGCTCTGTAGATCTTCAGGATGCGTATTACCACATAAAAATAGACGATCCAGTAGATATCTCCACTTCTGGCTGGGAGCCAGTCACTACTGATTTCAAGTACTGTCCTTTGGTCTCTCCAGAGCCCCCAGGGTGTTCACCAAATGCATGGCCATAGTAGAAGCTCACCTGAGACTACAAGGATTCTGCTTGTTTCCATATCTAGATGATTGACTCCTTACTGCTCCAACCAGGAGGCTACTGCTTCAAGCCGTATTGTACACACGCAATCTGGCAGAAAACCAAGGAATCTCAGTAAACATAAAAAAGTCAAAGCTGGTACCGACTCATAGCTTAGAGCTCATTTGGGAAACGTTCGGCACAATATCCTGCCAAGTCGCTTTACCTCATCACAGGCTACAAAGATTGAGATATCATCTTCAAATACTCTGTTAAAACCTTGTTTCAGCTCAACTGGTCCTACAACTTCTGGGCTTCCATGGTGGGTAGAATGACACTGGTTCGACTAGCAAGATTCCATATGAGGCTGCTTCAGTGGGTCATAGCATCCCAGTGGTCTGATTTAACACACCCGATGTCTTACCCAATTCGTATAACAAACTGATGCAAGCAGGATCTGAATTGGTGGATGAAGCCAGAGGAGGAGCTATGATGTCCCCCCCCCTCATCCCAAGGCGACAGTGACCACGGATGCTTCCCTGATGGGGTGGGGGTGGATCATTTTCAGTGGAAGACCGTCCAAGGCACTTGGCCCCCCTTAGAGGCCAGGCTGTATATCATTGTCCTAGAACTGAGGGCAGTGCTCGTAGTGTTGCAAGCATTCCAAATGACTCTTACGTCAGGGACAATTGCTATCCAGTCAGACAACTCTGTTGCAAATGGGTCAGGTTTGTTTTCTGGGCTAAAGAACAAGAACTAGACCATTTCTCAACCCTGGTCCATAAGGTCTTAGAATACTTGTCAACTCTATTCCAATCAGGAGTCTCAGCCTCAACTGTTACAGTTCACTTAAGCTGCTATCGACAATTTTCATAATGGCTCTAATGGTTCTTCATTAATGTCCCACTGTCTTTGCAAAACCTTCTTGAAAGGAGTTTTGCACCTGAGACCGCCTATTAAAAATCCTACTGAACCTTGGAATTTGACTCTAGTCTTACAAACTTTGACATGTTCACTCTTCAAAACTTCTGCCACATGTAACATAAAGTTTTTATCCTGGATAACCTTATTCCTGGTAGCCATCACCTCAGCCAGGAGAATATCAGAGTTACAAGCTTTGTTTATTAATCACACTGATTTAATTTTCCACAATGAAAGAGTATCTCTTTGGACTAACCCCTCTTTCCTGCCCAAGGTTATTTCAAATTCAAATCTCAGTCAGTCCATTGATTTGCCATTTTTTTCCTAAAATTTTCTAACAAAGGTGAATACCATTTACACCTGTTGGATGTACATAGACAACTATGCTTTTACTTGGACAGAACTAAATCTTTCAGAAATTCGGACCAGCTGTTCATATCCTTTTCAGGTCCAAAACTGGGCAATGCTGTTTCCAAAGTCACCTTATCAAAATGGTTAAGAGATTGCATTACCTTTGTCTATCAAGAGCTCACTCCACCAGATCAGTGTCCACTTCTGTGGCATTTCATTCCAGAGCCCCTGTGGATGACAGCTGACCCCCCACACCTTTATCACACATTACAGATTGGATATGGTCTCCAGAGGAAGTGCATCATTTGGCTCAATGGTACCCAGGAATATCCTTCCATAGAGCATCCCAGGACATAAAGTAGCTAGGGACTCTGTCCCATCAGTAAGGAATGAATGAAGATCTACAACACAGATGGAACGTTATGTGAAGGACATAATTTCTTTTTTCAGCTCTGATAAATAACATAGTTGAATTTTTGGCATTAATCTTTAATGAGGGGGCTAGCTCCTTTGCCATTAAAGTTCAATTAGCAATATCTAATTTTCATATTGGTTTTGAAAGTTCTTATGTGGCCTCTTCTTGACTTTGTAAAGCATTCTTGAGATGCACTCTCCAATTGAGACCCCCATATAGAGATCCTATTCCACCATGGGATTTGAACTTGGTACTGCAGGCCTCAGTTCATTGCCACTTTGAACCAATATCTAAATACAATCTTAAGTTCCTGACCCAGAAAACTATCTTTCTAGTGGCCATTACCTCTGCCAGAAGAATTTCAGAACTTCAAGCACCTTCATCAAAACCTTGCTACTTTACCTTTTATACAGGTAGAGTTATATTATGTACCAATGCATGTTTCCTTCCTAAGGTGGTGTCATAATCCAGTATCAATCAATCCATTAATTTGTCAGTAGTCTTTCCTAGGTTTGCAAATAAAGGTGAATGTATTTTGCATTTATTGGATGTTCACAGACAGTTACATTTTTACTTACATAGGACAAAAATAATTAAGAAAGATCAATTTTTTGTCTTTGTTTGCAGATTTTAAATTGGGTAAACCAATTACAAAAGTAACTCTAGCCAGATGGCTGAACGTATTTCTTTTATTTATAACAAGTTTGGTCTAACCTTACCTAAACCTGTAAGAGCCCATTCAGTTAGGTCCATGGCAACTGCTTCAGTGTTTCTTGCTAGGACTTCCATGGATGATGTATGTACGGCTGCAGTGTGGGACAATCCACATACCTTTATCATTCATTACAAACTGGATCTGGTCTTGAGGGGGTAGGGCAGCCTTTTGCTCAACTGTACCTCAGGAATATCCTTCCTTAGAGTCCACCCGTGATTTTAAGTAGCCGGGGACTATGTCTCAGCAGTTGAGGATAAAATGAAAATTGACAGCATCAGATAAAGAAATTTTGTACTCACCATAACATTCCACCTGTGTTGCCCATTTTCATTCTTCCACAACTTCCTGCCCACCTCCACCTCCCAACTCTTTTCAAAACAGACTTCTGGAAGAAAGTGGATCATTTTCAGGGGATTCCATATGAGGCTGCTTCAGTGGGTCAGGGGATTCCACTGTCCTTTATTTTGAGCTCCAGATAAAGTTCATTCTATAGGTTTTATATGAATGTGTGTGTCTATATGCATGCACATTGGCAGATATTACTTTATATAAACCAGCAAACAAGATCTGAGGTATGTTAGGGGTTGGTGCATTATGGGTAAGGGAGAAGCTTGAGAGACTTTTGGTTATCATGAGCTTTAGTAAGGCTGAGTCGGATCTAAGGAGTGTATCCAAACCCAATAGATGAAGAATGAAAATGAACAACATAGATTGAACATTATGGTAAATACAGAACAATGTTTTATGGAGCTATAGGTTGTATAAAAAGATTTATAAATTCTTAAAAGTCAGAAATGATGAAGTCATTGTTTTAGTTCCATTAGACCCAAACTTGAGTATGGAAGAACAGTATGGAAACCTTGTAAGAAAACAAGCATGAATAAACTGGAAAGAGTACAGTGGAAATATACCAGAGGCATCCATAGATGTGAAAATTTAAGTTACCATGAAATACTAAAATATCTGAACTTGTACAGCCTCTCATGTAGATATTTAAGAGGAGACCTTAATCAAGTTTATAGGGCACTTCAAGACAGTTATGTCTGGGAACATTTGGGGTTATCAAAAAGTAGTAGTGTACCATCGGACAACCTGTTTAGAAAATTTTATAAGAATGGGAAGTTTACTAACTGGTTCTCTGAAAGAGCAATTGATGCATGGAATAGATTACCAAATTACAGTAAAGCAAGCACTAGTTTAGATATTTTTAAGAACAGCCTGGACACTTAATATGGTAACAACTGATGTTAGGTAGTCCAATCTCACCTCCATTTTTACATATGGGTTCGGAGCCGATCCTCTGCTCCGACTCAGCCGATTTTCAATCTGGAAGACTTCTGGTTGGCTCGTGACTAAGCAGGTATCCCATGGTGCACCAGTACAATCTCTAGATCTCATTTGCCGCATCAACTAGTTCGGATGTGCTTCTCTTGGCTCTGGTCAAGTCTTTTCAAATTCTTTACATTCATATCGGATTTTGCCTTTTAGTGTTATCTTATAGGCAGTTGCCCTGTTGGTCCTTGTGGACTAAATTTAGTGAACTAGTTTATTAGTAGTTTTAGTTGTTTATTGGTATCATGTGTGCCAGTTAGTTAGGTGCCTTTGCGCTTTTTTTTACTAAGTAGAAGTGTTAGTTATGGCGTTTTTTTTTTGTTTCCGCTACTAATCAACAGGGGCTCCTGTTGTTGTATCTGTATTATTCATCCCTTTGACTGTTGGCCTTTATTCTATAACATTGTTGTTTTTGGCGGGGATCTGGTTGTGATATTCTAGGATTGCTGTTGCTAGTTTTTCTGCCTATTATTAGGCTTACAGAGAATTGTATTTTTTTTGGTATCTACAGTTCTTACCTGTGTGATTGAACTGTGTGTGTGTGCGTTTTAATAACTTGGTCTGTTTGAGTTAGAAGACCTAGTTTTCTTTTCTGTTACACCGGGCTAGGCCCGTTTTAGTTAGAGGACCTAGTCCTCCTATATCTCTCTATCTTTCTGTTTTTTGTGTGTGTCTGTACAATGTCTAAGGATAGTAAGTAGCATAAACCATCTGGGTTCAAAAAGTGCATGAAATGTTCCCAGAAAATGTCACTAACGGATGGCCACAATAGCTGTGTCTACTGCTTGGGGGCCATCCACTTGCAGGAATCATGCTTGTTCTGTCATGCTTTCTCTCCTAGAGTGTTGCAGGAGAGAAAAAACAAGCTGATACTCAAGGGTCTTCTGAAACCAACCTTTGAGGAAGCTTTATCTAGTTCATCAGCTTCTTCCAAGTCTACAAAATCTAGATCTGAATCCAAACCGAAATCTTCTAAAAGGCCTTCTCCGGCACTAGCTGGTGTCGTGTTTGGAGCCACCTTCCAAATTACCATAGTTTGCCTCCTCAACTCCTTAGTCTTCGGAGCCGAAGGAGAGCACCATGGTATCAGAGTCAGTCGCAGGTGCTTCGGTGCAGACTTCTGAGCCTTTGGAAGCAGCAGTTGACTCTGCTGCTTGGAGCCGGTCTGTAGATATCCTACCGGTCTCCTTACTTCTCAAGTCTCTAGTGCCCCCCAGGTCAAGATCCCCAACAATATCTTCCAGGCCTTCCAGGAGCCTTTCGGAAGAAGATGTGGAGAGGGTAGTGCTTAGACTCCTGAAGTTGTCTGCTCTGCCAAAATTGTTCCTGGCTCCGACCCAGTCGGCTCCGGAGCCACTCGATCCAGTTTTGCCCTCATCTTTTATTCCTCCTCTGAGCCATATTGGCCTTTCAGAGCTGGAGTGCTTGGTGCGAGCAGAGGAGCTGTCATTTCCGGCTCCCTTTGTTGCTGCATTGGAGCAAAGTTTGGCTCCGACACCCTCGGCTCCATCCATTGTGTCCAGGGACCGAAGCTCTCCTGTCAGCGCCAACAGGGTGGGTTGGAATCAATCTTTGGTTCCAAGCCTTCCTCTCGGTGTGTCGGCCAGGGTGAGCTCAGACCATGCATCTTTCTCTGAGCCGATGGCTCTGGCTCGGGCACCTACCCTTGTCTCTTTGGAGCAGGGGAGGTCTTTCGAGCCAGAGAGATTGGTGTTTGAGGTGATGAGGAGTGTGCTGTCTCACTCTACATCTCCTGCCAGTGGTACAAGCACTCCTCCCCCCAGAGCACCTACTTCAGTCTCAGCACCTACTCTCTTCGGAGACAGCAGAGCCCACAGCCTCTGGAGCCACCGGCTGGTGGCCCCCACTCTTCTGAGGCCTCCCCAGAATGTCTCTTCGAGGAGCCCCCCCGGGAAGAGGGTATGCAAGAGGAAGCATATTGACTCCCAGGATGAGTCTCTGACATCGGACACTGACCTCGAGGAGTCTGAAGGGTCCCCCAAATCATCCTCTGATGATGTCTCCTTTCTGGACATCCTTGAGATCCTGAAGCAGAGGTGTGGCTGGCCCACTGCCAACCCTTCTGGTGAGGAGTCTGTGTACCTGAAGGCTTTCAACCCTCTGCCTCTTGGGTGTCTTCACCTTTTGACGAGCTAATGGATCTGGTTAGTCGAAAGGTGCGGGATACTCCCGATGCCGTGGAACCTTTCCCCAAGAGACCAAATAAGTTTCTGTCTGCCCCTCCTGGTAAAGAGTTCTTGTCTAAGGGCATTCCCGTAGATGCCATGGTGGTGGCGGCGATCATGAAGAAGGAGTTGGCGGAGACTTCTTCCTCTGTTCATCCGCCAAACAAGGAGTCTCAACAGATGGATAGATTTGGGAAGCATGTATTTAGTTCAGCGGCATTTACCCTTCATTCGTTGAACTATCTTGCTCACTTCACGAGGTTACAGAGGGATCTCCTCAAGGAGTTAGGAGATTCCATACAGGGTGTTTATCCTGAGGGAGTCCCTGACAGGAATTCTGCTCAGTTGTCCACCCTAAACTCTGTGGTTAACTCCTCCATGCGGCTTATCTCCCATGTGGTCGATGAAGCGAGCAGAGCAGCAGGTTCAGGAGTTGCCCTTAAGTGCCACTCCTGGATGTGCCTGTTTAATTTTGCGGAGTCGTTCAAGTCCACCTTCACCAATGCCCCATTTGATGTTCCTCATTGTTTGGTCCTAAGATGAAAGAAACACTCATTCGGTGTGAGCAGGAATGAAAGACTCTTTCTGCCATGGGAGTCCGTTTTACTGTTCCCTCTCGACCATACCCCAAAGGTCAGAGGGGAGGTAAAATGTGGTTCAGAAAGTCCCAGAGGGTCTTTCTGGACACACAGAGTGTATCCTCCTTCAAAGGCAGAGGAGGAGGAAATGGTAGACGTCGCCCTAGAGGTAGGGGCGGTCCGCAATACCAGCGAGGCCGTGATTCATTTCGAGGGTGGCCTTATCAGCGCTCCTGATGTGGGGCCCAACTCCGTTTCTCTGGGGCCAGTTGAGGGGTTGCATCTCTTTGTATCCAGAAGCCTGGCTAAATATCACCTAAGACACATGGGTACAAAGAGTTGTTACCAGAGGTTATAGCATACCCTTTTCCCATCCATTGTTTATTCCCAAGAAGATCCCAGATGTTCCACCCAATCACAGGGATCAGGCAACTGTGGAGATCAACAAGTTGCTCTTAAAAAGAGTTATCCAGCCCGTCCCAGCAGACCAGACAGGATTCGGAACTTACTCTAGGTTCTTTTTAGTTGCAAAACGAACTGGAGGCCAATTTTTGACCTCAGCAGATTAAATGAATCCGTGAAGGACAAGATGTTCATCGTGTTTCACTGTTGCAATCATTACACTTGGGTTATCCTGCTGGCAGGCTACCCACAGTCGGCCAGAATTCCAAAGTCTAGGTCTGGCGTCGGTTGCTGTCGCCTCTTCCCTGACGTCAGTGCGCCAGGGGTATAAAAGATGCAGCCGACGCCATTTTCTTCAGTCTTTCTTGCCGCGCGGTGCCCGAAGCAAAAGCAGTTCGCAAGTGCCAGTCGGCTGACTCCTGAGATTTTCCAAATCGAATTTCAGAACCAATGTCTTCAATAAAGCTAAGTACCCCGTTGGGGAAATTTTTTCTTGCTCCAGACCGATGTCAGTAAAAGTTAACAATTGTATTTCTTGTGGGAAGCAAATACCTCATAAGGATTTTCACTCTTACTGTATTCCTTGCCTAGGCCCTGACCACGACGTTACTAATTGTCAGTTTTGTGCTAGATTCAACAAACGCACTATTAAGCATCGGTTTGATTTTGCTTTACATTACTTTGGCTGAAGGTTTAACTACATAATGCCGTCAGAACAACCGACGACCGGAATTCATAAAAAACGCAAAGACAAGGAAAAGGACAGGCATCCGAGGTCCAAAACCGATGCCGAAGCCTCTTCCAGGCCAGTCGCCGGTTCTCAGTGAGGCGCTTTCGCAGCCCCTGACACCCACTGCCTCAGAGCCACAGGCCGTATCCGACTCCCACGTGGAGACACCTAGGCCTCTGGAAACCCAAGGTATTGGGCCTGCGGAAACTATTCCCTCGGATGGGTTCGGAGCCGCTGAGCAGGCATCGGCTTCTGATGGTGTTTTTAGACCTTCACAGCTTACTATTAAGTCCACTACAGCAGCCAAGGCAAAGTCAAAAACACCATTAAAGACAAGGAAACAAGTACAGCATTCTCCTGGACAGTCATCCATGCCAAAGAAACAGATGCTTAAAATGGCCGAGGACCTAATTACTCTGATCAGGGGTTCCCATCCCCCTCCTGATAAAAGGCCTTGGCAAGACGCTGACTATGACTCCTCTGACCAGGTTTCTATTTCCTCTGATTCCTCCTCAGATCAGGGATATTCTCTCCCTCCCTATGAGGACTCTGATGCAGAAGAATCTATACCTTCAGCCTCTCCGCCTGAGGATTATTCTTTTGGGGAAACCTTGCACACCATGAGGGAGCATTTCCTTTGGGAGAGCCAGGATTATTCAGAATCCAAGAAAAGGCTCAGAGACTTTCTTTTATTGCCTCAGCACAGGCCCCTGGCTATCCCCCCTGTGCTTGATATTGTTGACGATGTTTTCTCTGAATCCAGTCTGTCTCCTGATTTACCCCCTGCACCAGTCAAGCCAGACAGGTACTACAGGGTCCCAGATTCTCATAAATGTCTTTATAAAACCCTGCTGCTGACCCAGAAACAATTTCTCAGGGTCCCAAAGGGGTTAAGGCTTCCACTGCAAAAAACCCTGTCCCTTCTGATATGGATTCTAGAGCTCTGGATAGATGGGGGGAAAAAGTTTACACTTCTGCACCTTTAGCTGTAAGGGCTTTAAACTGCCAGTTACACATGCTTAAATATCAACAGTACCTCATGTCTTTGTTAAAACAGAAAATGCTTACAAACTCAGAATGTCCTGACAATAAGGAAATGCAGAATTTATTGCATGCAGCTGAACAAGTGGGAAAGCATACTCTGCAATGTGGTTTTGATTCATTAGAGGCTTCTTGTAGAGCCGCAGTTACAGGCTCTGTCATTCGAAGGGATGCTTGGTTGAAAGAACAAAGTTTACCTGAACATGTTAAAGTAAAATTATTAGATGCTTCACTACAGCATGATACTTTGTTTGGTGTTAAGGCAGAAGAGGTGTTAAAGAAAATGGAGGATAAAGCAAAATCAATGCAGACAGTAAAGGATTTCTTACAGGTTCAACCACCTAGGTTTAGCAGAAACTGGCCTTCAAAAAATTGGTCCTTTCCAGTGTCAGACAGGCCACAAAGAGGCAGATCAGACGCCCGAGTGGCAGATCTCAGCCCAAAGGCTCATACAGACCTAAACAATGAGGTGCTTCAGCCTCCAAAGGAGGAGAAGACAAATCACAACCTTGTAGGAAACAGTCCCAATGACTTCCCTCTACAAATGCCAGGCACTTACCTTTTGGCAGCACCCTTAGGGGGAAAGCTAGCACTTCTCTCACAAAATTGGCACATGATCACCCAGGACAAATGGGTACTTAATATTGTTTCTCAGGGTTACAGGTTCCACTTTCACACCCTTCCAAAATCAAAAGGTATGCTGGACCTGCCACAAAACCAATGGGCAGAGGCACAAAAACAAATTTCTTCTCTCATGGACATGAGAGCTATTCAAAGAGTACCACAGCAAGAACAGGGACAAGGATTTTACTCAAGACTTTTCCTGGTTCCCAGAAAGGATAAAGCCTGGAGACCAATACTGGACCTGTCAATCCTAAATACTTTCCTGGAAGTTCCAAAATTCAAAATGTTAACACTACAGCAACTTCTACCCATGCTGGGCAAGAAGGATTGGCTAGTTACTTTGGACCTCAAGGAGGCATACCTGCATGTCCCAATCAGACAATCTTGCAGAAGATACCTCAGATTCATAGCTGGCTCAATGCATTACCCATTCTCTGCACTGCCCTTTGGCTTATCTACTGTGCCCAGGGTCTTCACAAAATTCCTGGCACCAGTAATTGCATTTTGCAGACAAAAAGGAATTCAGATATATCCCTACTTGGACGACTGCCTTATTCAAGCAGAGAGCAAGGACATTCTACTAAAGCATCTGGCGTTTGTAAAAAGATTACTAATTTGCCTAGGGTACACAGTAAACAAAAAGAAATCAAAACTAGTGCCCTCTCAAGAGATAATATTCCTGGGTGCAAGCTTAAATACAACTGCCCAGATGGCTTATCTCACACCAGACAAGCGAAGGCAACTGACTCATTACTTTCAAATGATGGCAACAAAGACCCAGCTCCCTGCAAGAAAAATTCTGCAGACCCTGGGCTTCATGGCATCCTGCATTCTACTAATTCCATATGCAAGACTGCATATGAGGAAACTACAATAGTATCTAAAAATTGTTGGGACTCAACATTGCCACAGCCTGGAAACACTAATAACTATAATTCCCTGCATGCAACAGGAGTTTCGATGGTGGGCACTGGCCTGTCACCACAACAAGGGACAGCCTTTCACCTTACCCACAGCCAGGCAGACAATAACAACAGATGCATTGGATTATGCCTTGGAGGCACACATGGCATGAAAATGTATTCAGGGCACGTGGCCCAAGGAGCAAATGCATCTTCACATCAATCAAAAAGAGATGCTAGCTGTACAGAATGCCCTGACAGCCTTCAAGGATCTACTACATCCAGGACAGCTACTATTAAAGATGGACAATACCACAGTTATGTGGTACATAAACGAGCAAGGGGGCACACATTCCTACCCCCTCTGCAGGCAAGCCATGACTTTGTGGAACACAACCCTGACCTATCAAGTACATCTGCATGCACAATTCCTGCCAGGAACGAAAAATACACTGGCAGAAGAACTAAGCAGAAATCTCATGGATCCTCACGAATGGAAACTAAATCCACAGGTCTTCAGCATGATAACAAGGAAATGGGGATGCCCAGACATAGATCTTTGTTAATCTGCCCTCCCGTGTGTGTGTTCTAGCAGCCTACCGCAGACAGTTTGCCCTCTATCCCTCCTGTTATCACTACCCTAGAATATATTTAAACCTAAGACTGGTCCAACTATCCCTGCTGTTTGCTATCTCCTTCTACCATTAGGTGGCAGCATCTACCAATATAAATCCTAGATATTCTTTATAATCCCAACAAGTTTTATTTTTTCACAAACGGTTATGAGTTAATATCCTTAGACTGTAAATATCTTCTCCCCCCTGCTAAACCACCCTCTGTAAAGGCAGCGTTCTTTTTCTGGCTGGAAATATTTAGCTCATACCTTCCAACTACAGCCTTTAAACTGCTCTTTGCTGATACTTTTACTGCCATACTCACCTCTATTAAGCCCTCCCCCCTCCTGGAACTGTTCTTCCTACCAACGTTCCACCCCTTTAGTTCCTCCTACCTTCTACCCCTCTAGTCCAACCACCTTTCCTCCACCTATCCCCTCCCCCATAGCTAGTTTCCTCCTGGAGTTTACTTATATCTCCCACAGACTATGGTGCTATTTTTAAATCCTGTCCTGAGCATCCACAGCTCCTCTGTACTGGTCCTGCGGTTTAGGCTGCTTGTTTTCGCCTCCCGGTAGGTCTTTTCAACATATCTGTCTATCATTTGCAAACCTCTAAGCAACTATTGTGCTGAGCTCCGCGTTTTTATTTGTAACTGTGTTTTAGGGTTATAGATGGCCTTGTGCTGATGGCTATCACTCCAGTGCAATGTTTGTTGTATGGTTCTTGTTGGCCTCATGCTGACGGCTTCATTTATCTGTGACCTACATGTGTTTTTGACCTCTGCAAGCTGCGTTTGGGACTAGTGGGGCTCTTTTCTGCACTGACTAATACTGCATTAATTTTGTTGGGTACAAGGGGCTTGATTGAATACTGCTGGCTTGTCACGACCAGAAACCTGGTGTAATGATGTCCTGTTAAAGGGACGCCAACCAAAGTGCATTGCTGAATGCTGGATAGCCTCTTAAGGTGGAATAACAATCCCCCTTCAAGTCTTCCACTTAAAATCAGGTTTAGCAGCCATTTTTCTTTCCATTTGTAACTATAAGGGCTCAGCTCCGCTTCTACACGGTTTTGGGGATCGTTTTTCCCTATAAACTGTACTGTTTGACTGCTTGCTTTGTACTGTGTCATTTGCCCTTTGCTTAGGTTAATTACCGGCTTAGCAGCTCTAAGCTGCTTTTTGGGACGAGTGGGTCTCGTTATGTTGTCGCCAGCTGCATTACTTTAGTCTGAGTATACAGGGCTCGACTGTTGCACTTTGCTGGCCTAGTCTGCTCTCCAGATGTCCTTTTAAAAGGACGCGATTTAACATATATCGTTGAAGGCCATTATTTCTCTTTCAAGGTGGATCAATGGTCCTACTAGAGCCTTTAGCTTAATTACTTGGCTTAGCAGCTCTTTTTCTTTTCCGTTTGTCTCTATAAGGGCACCTCATGGCTTTTATATTCTGAAAACTGTTTTGAAAACTGTTCAGCACAAGTTATTGCACAGCATGAACATATCGTAGTTTACTGTGTTAGTCTGTTGAGCACTATATATTGCACTGTTTAGAGATTTTATAGTATTACTTTATCATTTACCCCTTGCTTTCTGCTGCTTATATTTGGCTCTACTGCTGTATAACCCTGTCCTCTCAAACAGACTAGGATCACTGATAGCATGCTGAACTGCTGAATGAATGTTTTGTTCTATTTAATGGAGCCTATATTGCCTAACTTGTATTGTTCATAGCATAATGTCTGCTGCTTTCCATTGTTAATCCCCTAAACCTAATCTTCCTCTACATACTTGCTCTAGCCTCATCTAACCATGGCCTTCTCTCTACTACTGTGCTTTGTTACACCCTCCTTTCTTCTCTAAACATCCCTTACCTTCTACCTTCCCCTCTACATCTGCAATATTAACTAACTCAGTGTTGTCTCCCTCTCCTCTACAGTAATCCATCCCGGGTGCTCCCTCCCTGCTTTAAACCCAAAAGGAATACCTCCAGCCATCACCTGAAGACACCCTGAATTGGCCAGCTTGCCTGGAACTTAGAAAAATACTACTGAGAAGACCCCCCCCCCCACAACAAGATTGTGTAAATGTATGTTGCTTAACACTAATTAAATGTAGACTTGATGTACTATCTATAGAGTTAATCTGCCCTCCCATGAGTGCATTCTAGCAGCCTACTGCAGGCCGTTTGCCCTCTCCCCCTCCTGTTATCACTTCCCTAGAATATATTTAAACCTAAGACTGGTCCGACTATCCCTGCTGTTTGCTATCTCCTTCTACCATTAGGTGGCAGCATCTACCAATATAAATCCTAGATATTCTTTATAATCCCAACAAGTTTTATTTTTTCACAAACATTTGGTTATGAGTTAATATCCTTAAACTGTAAACATCTTCTCCCCCCTGCTAAACCACCCTCTGTAAAGGCAGCCTTCTTTTTCTGGCTCGAAATATTTAGCTCATACCTTCCAACTGCAGCCTTTAAACTGCTCTTTGCTGATACTTTTTCTGCCATACTCAGGTCTAGTGTTCTTTCCCGCTCCGTTTGCCCTACGGGCTCACTCCGCTTCCCTACCCTGCCCCCATTTCCCACCCGCTCCCAGTACTCCTAGCTTTATTCCTATCTTACCCCACCCTCTCAGCCTAATTACCCAATACCAGCTCCCCCCTCATTACTCCTTCCACCTATAGCCATCCTTCTTAAACTCTGTAATCTGTACTCCACCCAATAATTATAGTCCCCTCCTCTTTCCTTAAATCTCTAGAATACATCCATCACTTTTTAAAACGTTTCTTCTTCATAGTCTTCTCTATTTTCCTAACCATACCACTCTCTCTCTGCTCCAACATGCTCTCCTCAAGTTATCACACCCTCCAGTCTCCCAGCCTCCTCTTTCTGTTCCTACTTCCCTTATACTATGCTACCTCATATTCCACCTATACTTGTCCAATACCACCTACAAAGACAACTACCATACAAACCCACCTTCCCCCTCACTCTTATTCCCATTTCCACTCTATCTCCTCTTCTCTCATTAAGCCCAACCCTCTGCACCTATTCCACCCTAAACTCTTCTCCTTTAAAGTCAAGATACTGTCTCCTGCTCCAATCTACAATCTACTAAAATTCATGCCTGGCAGACCAATATCGCTAAAGGACATCTCCATCAACAACCTAGTCCTAACTGGTGATATCCTATCTCAACACCCCAAAAGATTTTTACAATTAATGTACAAAGTCTAAACAACAAAGTACACCAATTTCAAGCTTGGTTAAGCCATAACCAATCGGATATCTTAGCCATCTCTGAAACCTGGCTCAAGCCCTTTATCTCCGACTCTGAGATTCTGCCCCCAGGATTTCATTGTCTCAGAAATGACCGACTAAATAAAAAAGGTGGAAGCACTGCCCTAGTCTACTCCATCCTTCTTACTTTAATTCCCCTCCAAATTCCAGTTCCTCAATTCCAGAACACTGAACTAACTGCTGGAATTCTAAAACTAAATAAACATAAAATATTTGCATCACTGCCCTATATATCTCACCTGGTAACAATATCCCTACACTCTAAAATATTCTCCTATGGGCCTCTACTGAAATTAACTATGAAACTTATATCCTTGGTGATGTGAATATTGACTGGAATAAAATCAGTTGCCCCTCTCCCTCCTTATCCATTAACCTCTATAACTTCACTCAAATAATCCTCTCCATCACTCGACCTGACAAAATAAACCCTCCCGGATCCACTATAGATTGGATCCTAGTCTCAGATCCAAATAAAATAACCAAGTCTGGCACAATTCCTGATGCCTTTAGCGACCACCTCCCAGCCTTCTTGCATTGCTCAACTAGTTCCTCCCCACACCATCACCAGTACATTCAAACTCGTAACCTCAGTAACTTCAACCCAACTACTTTCTAAAATACTTTCAAACAAATGAACTGGCAAATTCTAAACATCCTTCCTCTTGACAAGGCTATAGAATACTTCAACTCTGTCTTCCTTGATACTTTAAACTCACTAGCCCCACTAAGAAACAAAAGGATAAAAACTAAAACTGCTCCTTGGCTGTCCAAAGAGACAAAACAGATTATGCACCACAGAGACAAGCTATGGAAGCTTTACCAAAACAATAAACTGGACAATACCTTGCCCCAATATAAACAGCTCCGCAACCGTGCAAAACGACTAATCACCAAAGACAAAAAATCCTACAATATCAAACTTCAGTCCAATAACAATAAAACCCCCCAAAAATTCTGGAACTCCGTAAACACACTCCTCAATCCAGGCTCCAAGAATAATCCCTGTCCTGACCCAAGTAAATCTGATCTCAAACTAGGCTCTGAATTTAACTCATTTTTCATGTACACTATTTCTACCCTCACAAAGACATTTCCCAATAATAACCCAACTGCTCTACACTCTCCCCCTTCTAACTCACCTAATCTGTTTGAACTCAAACCCATCTCCACTAACTTTATAAAAAAAACTTTTGTCCAAACTTAAACTTTGCTCTAATGCTCCCAACAATATTCCCTCTTCCTTCCTAAAATGTGCTGCTGATGGCATTGCACTGCCAATCAGAATCATTATCAACCGGTCCATAAAAGAATCATGTGTCCCCAAACTTTGGCGCTCAGCTTATTTTCTTCCTCTTCATAAAGGAGGCAAAAATACCAGCATCTCGAACTTTCACCCCATTGCTTTGCTCTCATCAATCTTCAGAATCCTAGAAAAATGCATCCACCTCCAACTTATGCCTTTCCTGACCCAAAACAGTCTTCTCACTCCTACCCAGCATGGCTTCCATCCAGGCCAAAGGACAATAACCACTCTACTTTCTTCCTAGAAACTGTCAATCAAGCCCGAGATTCAGGCCACTTAGTTTCTACTGTTTTTACTTGATCTGTCTAAAGCCTTTGATACTGTTTCCCACAAGCACCTTCTCTGTCATCTCTCAAACCTTAATCTCTCACATAATGCTTTATCCTGGTTCTCCAGCTATCTATTAGACAGATCACAGGCAGTTAAATGGAAGAACTCCATCTCTTCCTTCCTACCTACCCCAACTGGCGTACCACAGGGATCCATCCTTGGGCCAATGCTTTTTAACATCTTCATGAATAACTTTCACACTGCTATTCCTGATGCTAAAATCATTCAATATTCAGATGATTCAACCTTAGTCTGCTCTGCCTCAAATCTCTCTGAATTGCTGACTTAAACCCAAACTGCCTTCTCAACAACTGAAAACTGGATGTGCCAAAACCACATCTCTCTCAATGCAAATAAATCAAAGATTATACTATTCCCTCCCACAAAGCCTCTCCTACAATAAAAACAACTTCAAAGTCTATAGTCAGACCAACTAACCTATAGAAATAGTCCCCTCTGCCAAACTACTTGGCATTACTGTAGATGAACACCTCAAGTTTGATATTCATATTCAACAAAATATTAAGAAAACCCACCAAAAGCTAGGTATGCTGTATAGGAATAATCGCTTTCTCTCCAACTCTACCAGGCAAACTCAGGCCTCGACTTATCTTCTTCCTTCCTTATTATACGGAGCCCCTCTCTTAACCAACCTGTCCTCCTCTATCAATAACATTTATAATGATGTGGTACCTCTTATTTAACCAGATTATTAAGTAGATTATTAAATCTGTGATTTTATCCATGACAGTATACTACATGCCTGGAAATGTATCAACCTTAGTTCATTTGGCAATCAAAAAATATATGCATACACATTTTGCATGTAAAAATCAATTACTATTTTCATAACCTATTGTTAAAGATCGCTTTAATCCTTCTAGATTTCTTCAGGTCTGTGTACAAGAACCCTAAAAACAATCTATTATATATATATATATATATATATATATATATATATATATATATATATATAATTGTATAATTAGTTAGTGTTGTTATTACACATCATTTTGAATAAAGTGGAAAAAAGAACCAGAAAAAAATGTATGCATGATGAACAATAGGTTATGAAAATAGAAATTGATTTTTACATGCAAAATGTATTTGTATATATTTATATATATATTTTGATTGCCAAATGAACTAAGGTTGGTATATTTCCAGCCATGTAGTATATTGTCTTGGATAAAATCACATACTTAATAATCTGGTTAAGTAGGAGGTACCACATCATTATAAAATGTATTTAAAGAACATAAGGGTTATATATTATTATGACAGCTACTAAATAGGGCAGGACCAGCATGAATGTCACACTGATGGGGGAAGGGATGTGAATTTAACATGTGTACCAATAACACTTTGTTTTAGACTGCGGTGGTGGTGCTGCGGTAGCGTTGTCGCCTCATAGCAAGACGTTGTCCCGTTCGATTCTCAGCTAGAGCGTCTTCTGTGTGGAGGCATACATGAATGGGGCGTGCCTTCATTGAAGGTTGTGCGTCAGGGCTGGTAACCCGGTAGGTAAAAATCCACTACCAATCATTAGCGGACCAGAGTTCCGCTGTGGCGACCCCTAACCGGGAAAAGCCGAAAGACACAAAAAAAAGACCAATAACACTTTGTTTTACAGCACAATAAACCACTCCATGCCTAATAAAAAAAAAATATATAGATATATATATATATATATATATATATATATATATATATATATATGTTTATATTTAGAAAGCTTGTGAGGAAATGATTACTCTATTTTTGTTTTACTTGGCTCGCTTGTCTATGTACTTAATAAAGGATTTTCGACTGGAAACCGACTGCCTGCCTTGCTTGGATTACTTTCGAATACTTAGTAATGCTGTACAATTATATATTTTCTATTATTTTTTGTTTTGTTTTGACTTAAGACAAGTTTAAGTTTGCTACTTCTACTACTATTGTCATATCTGATTAATATACAGTGATTAACTAGAAATATATGGACTGAAAATCTTCCACACAGAGAAGTTTCTTACGCTGTTTTGTTCATCTTTATTATTTAAGGACTAGGTTGCTTACTCATAACCAGGTTTGGAGCATACACATTATGTGCTCTTTCAACTAACAACAACTGCTGTAGAATGTCAGTCTAGTTGCTTATTTGTACTTTCATAAAATGAATACAGTCTGTTCCATGCAGCTTCTCTGGTGTAGCTGAAAATCTCATGTTTCCCTACGTGCTCTGTCTTCTAATTCTCTTACTTTTTTAAACATCTCTTCCTGAGCAGTCTCATATTCTGCCAGCCTTTTCTTCATTTCATCCTCTAATTTTTGTGGCTTTATCACCTCATCTGAATATTTGTTTAAAGCTTCTTCCATTTTTTTCCAGCCTTTTGTTTGTGTTGATGTACTCCTTTAGTGTTTTGTTTATTTTAACCAGGTCTGTGTGCAGTTGTCACACTTAACTAGTTTCTGAAATTTGCCCTTAAACACAAAAGTCTACTGACCTTCTCTGTTGCATTTCAGTTTTCACATTGGGAGTGTGTGCAGCCATCTTGGAAGTCCTTATGGGCTTTTGATCCCTTTTAGGCACAAGGGATGTGCTTTAGGTTCTGCAAGAGGCCAGGAAATCCCCTACCGGAAAATCATATATGTCCAAATGGAAAAGATTTTCTGTCTGATGCCTCTCCTGGCATCAGGATCCTCTAGCCGTAGAGTCTGGTTATGTCTTTTTTGTGTGATTTCCTCCTTGCTGGGTTGGCATATTCTTCAGTTAAAGCTCACCTGTCAGCCATTTCTGCTTTTTTGCCCTTGTATCATCCTCCTCTGGCTTCTAGGTCTGAGGTCAAACAATTCCTTAAAGGCATGATTCATATCAGGCCTGCCATGAAGCCTACTCTCCCTTCTTGGAAACTCAGTTTTGTACTC
The DNA here is from genome assembly GCF_019279795.1 of Protopterus annectens. Lineage (NCBI taxonomy): Eukaryota > Metazoa > Chordata > Ceratodontiformes > Protopteridae > Protopterus > Protopterus annectens. The sequence goes on from NC_056725.1 coordinate 620,524,473, forward strand.
GAAAAGTTGACTCAGGCTTCTGTAGAGCTTGCATTTTCAGCTTCCTTACAGCATTGTACTTGGAAGACTGTTTCTCCTTTGGCTGTGAGTCCTGAAGAGAGTATGGCTGAACTTCAGGTGCTCATGGCTCTTTCTGCTTTTATAGTTTTTCACAGAGACAAGGTGTCTGTATTAATCTTTCTTTCATGCCCATTGTGGTCAGTGAGCTATCCCTTAATCAGTCTATTCATCTTCTTTCCATTGTACTTCTCCACAGTCTGCCATTGAGAAGGTTCTTCACACCATGGATTTGTATAGACAGCTGAGATAACGTTTAGACAAGACTAAAGTTCGCAAGTCTGAGCAGCCTTTTGTTTCCTTTCATCCCAGGACTTTGGGTTTGGCTCTTTCTAAGCAAATCATCTCCTCCTGGATTTCTAAGACTATTCCTTTCTGTTATTCCTTTCCTGACAACTCGCCCCTTGTCTGTAAAGGCACAGTCTGCTAGGGCATTTGCTTCCTCTGGTACCTTTTTCAAGGGTCTGGATACTAATTCTTTCCTCAAGGCCACTACTTGGTCATGCTTTCCTTAAATATTACAAGTTAGATGTTATTTCCAAGATCAGGGCAGGTTTTGCCTGGGCTGTTCTGCATGGCTTTGTGGGGGATGCCTCTGTGCATTTCTCCTTCCAGGCTTCCACTTGAGCTCTTGTGCTTCTCTGTTAAGTGAAGAATACTGCAACAGTGATATGGAAGGACATTGTACAGTTGTGTAAAATCTTACCATAACAAATGTCCTTCTCTTCACTGTTGCAGTGTTCACTTTCTCCCTCCTCCTACCTCTGTCCTGACTATTGCCCTGTGTTCTGGTTGCCCTCCTGACTGAGGGGCCTTTCTTCCTTCTTTCTTCTTTATCTTTCCTTCTGGATGCATATGTACCTATTTGTCCCTGGGAGTATGCTGTCTCTCAAGGGGCTTTTTCAGTTCTGAGTTTCTGCACCCATCTGTCACCTTTGTGCCCTACATCATGCATGGGGAGCATACATGTGATGTATATCACCTGTAATCGCTGAAGGCTTTGGTATACTGGCCGGACATTGGGCTGCCCCTGGCAGGAGATCCCTTAGGTGAAGAATACTCAACAGTGAAGAGGACATCTATTGTTATGATAAGATTTTAAACAACTGTGCTTTCTCTTTGCACATAATACAAATCCCTGAAACAAAATTCTCAGGTTTATTCAAATATCTGTGCCCAATGAACATCAGTATTTCAGTAAAACTAAGTGGTTTCCAAACACAACTACTTACATTTTTTCTCAATGCATTTATTGACCTAACCGTACTCTTCCCCTTTTAAAAATATCCTAATATTTCTTAACACACAAACTATGACCTAGAATGTCATGATGCTGTACGGTTGGTAAGACCTGATTTTGCCTAGCCTGCACAGGAAGAGCCTTTGGTAAATTAGCCCCCTCTACATGTTGATCCACTAAGCATTTTATTTCAACTCTCAGCCTCCTATTGTTTAGAAAAAAAAAGCTTAAAATCATTTTGACAAAGTAGACAACGTCCATTCATTTCAAATGAGTCTTCATTGTTACACGCAGTAAATAATGGAGTACATTATATTAATGTAAGTATGTATTTTCTTATATCAAGTATTTTGACCTAACTAGTCATAGGTTACAAAAATATGCAGTGCCTGTTTAGTTCACGAGTATTTTTAATGCCTTTATTGACATTATGTATTACATCATGACATGAAGTACACATTAAATTATAAAAGAAAAAAACAGTTACAAAGACATTTTCTTTTCATGCATTATGCGTATGTAGTGACAGTTGTTATTCAGTTTAACATTGCATAGATTGTTCAAGTGCCTCCTTCCCAGGATTTCATTCCTCCTCTCCTGAACATTATTCTGTATATATTCTTCCCACATATTCCATTTATTTATATGTAGTTTGCTCATTTGCTTTTCTAAAGCTCCCACCTCCAAAATGTTGTTTTTACAAAATTCAATAATTCTGTTACAGACAGATTCATTTTTGATTTTCGTTTTTAAGCAGCCAACAGCATTCATTGTAGTTGGGCCTTATGTCTAAGTAATTCATTTTCTGTATCGCAGCTCAAAAGAAACATTTCATTAGTTAAAATAATTTGCTCACCCAACATTTTTGGCAAAGTACACGCTAGGAGCTTTTTAAGATCTACCAAAAACATGTTCCAAAGTACTCCTCACTTTTTCCATCACACCTCCAACAATTGCTGTCTACCTGTAGAAAAAATATCTGAAGTCTACTTGGGAATAAAAATACACATACAAACACTTCCATGCCAAATCATAAACCTGTTTTTTGTTGCATACTTGGAAACCTTGCAAATATCCTCACATTGTTGCTTTGTATATTGCCTTTTCATTCATCTTTCACACTCTTCTAACCTCCTCTGATTGATTCTTGTAATTATCACACATTGTTTTGTATACCCTACTAATTATCCCTTTTAACTACATCTTCTGTTTTAGACTCAACTGTAAAGTCGGAGGCTGGTCTTTCATTCAGCATTTCTCTCTCCCTTTCTCTTTGCCTGTATTCTATTGGCAATCCCTGGTAGGGAAGATGGTCTCCAACCTACAGTCCACACTTCTGCTCTGCTTCGTCCCACTCCTTGACTTTTCCCAACCTAGTTATTTGCTCCCATTTCCTGTTCCTTATTTTTTCCCCAATAAATTCCAGCTCCCTCTTGCCATTTGCTATAAACCAACTTATAGTTATATATTGATAAAATCTATTTTCTCCATTCCCATGTTTTTCTCCCTATGTACCTGCTTCCAAAGTCTCTCTCTCCTCATTTTGTGAACACCCCCACCCCCAGTTCAATATAATTTCTTTTCACTTTCATTTGTAATCTAGCCTTGATGGCTGTAAGAGTTGACATACATTTACCCTAAAGTTTTCATGCAGGACCCTCCTTGATTTGGGAGATGAGTGCTATTAAGTAATGGAAAAGGGTGGCATGAACTTTTAAGCTTGTCTGTTTAAAGGACTCCATATCATCTGTCGCTTATGTTCCTGTATGCTTTCAGTTTCTTATCCTGGAGGATTTTCTTCCTGATTCCTATTACTTCACACAGAAAACTTTCAGTATTATAAATTGTCTGGACTTATTTAAAGATATGTTTTCCAACTGCATGTATCTTAAGATAGGTTTCTGATTACACGTTAAATCTACTTTCACTTGGCTTTCCACTGTGTCTCAACCCCATGGTAGCCCCTGTCAATAAACTAAGTGATTTGTTTCATTTCCTTTAGTATATACTAGATGCTTGTTGGTGTGACAGAGCAGCAGGTACAGTTTGTAAATACCATTTGATGCCACTTCTGTATAATGCTGACAAAGTTTGCATAGTAACAGAGAGAAAAATCATATAGAAGTTCCTTTCCTAAAAGATCCCTGTTTAGAGGTGATGGTGAGGACATTTTGAAGGGCCTGCATGGGATGCATGATGAACACTGCTTCTGCTGATATATACTACTCACTACAGAGTGAGTACTGTTAAAATTTCATAATACAACCATATCCTTTTTCAGCAGTCATACAGTGGGTACTGCTTTAAAGATAGTAGGAGGTTCTACTTTTCTGCAAACAACAGAAACAGGACAATGGAAATAAAACTATATAATACTTATGACGAGTTCTCCTTTTTGCAGCCCCTTCAAGGAGCAAATAGGTCACATTTCCCTTCGAGACCTGCTTTCTAGAATGATATTCCCTTTGAAAGAGAAGTGTTCAGTCTTGCAGAATGCAGATCCTTACTAAACTTTGCTGTCATCTCTTTTCTGTTGGCCAGTGTGAATTCTGGCTGCTGCTCTTTAGCACTGGGTACAGACCCTACAACAGTTCACTTCATTGTAACCCAGGAGTCAGGATTGGAAATGGGAAGTATTGTTTTACCACAAGGTGGAGTTGGAGCTGTAGTAAGGGCAGAGGTTTGAGCAAAATAAGGTTACACACCTTTGGAACATATTTTGTTTTGGATAAACATCATGCTTTGTAACAGATTTTCTCAGAAGCAGACATCTTTTGTATCTGAGGATATCAGTGCTGCAAGTATATTGACTGGCCACTGTCTTTTACATGGTTGTTAGGTTGTGAATTTTGGTCTTTCTGACTACCCGCAGAGTTAGGTTGTGAATTTTGGTCTTTCTGACTACCTGCAGCATTTTTTTTTCTTCTAATAATTGTGGGGAAGCTGTATGTTTTTATTTTTCCAGACAAGATTTTCAACGTAAACTAGTCATTTTCCCATGTTTTGTCCATTGAGAGTATTTGTCAGCCTGCGATTAAGTACTCTAGAATTAAACTAGGCTAAACTGATTACATGGATTATGAAAAGCTCATTGATTATGTTTTATGTATGGATCAATACTAATACTTTTTAGATCCTGACACTATATGAAATGGAAATTGCTAGGTCCAGTTATTCTTCAACTTGTCTAGTCCTCCTTGTGGACCACATTATTTTCATCTATGTTAAAAGTAGGCATTGATTTGCCTTATCCTTAAGAAACCATCTCAGGATGTGAACCTTCTAGAGAATGATCACCCTCTCTTGAGCCACCCATTTGTCGGAAAGGTTGCTTAGAAGATCGTCTACATTCACCTGAATTCATATTATATCACTTGTGACTTGGCCCTGTGTCAGTACATAAATAGTTCGAGGAGCAGCATGGAGACAATTGACATTAGAGTGGTCATGACCACCTGTTGATGAAGAATTTGCATCATTATTCTCTCTTGCTCCTGTCTGATCTTTTGACACTGTGGACCATGGGATCCTTAGCAAACCTATGATTATGCACTGTGGGCTGTCAGGTACTGTTGCCCTTGAGTGTTGTACATTTTGAGATGTACTTAGTGATGTGCTATGAATTCAGTAGCCTTCCACAATGAAGTGTGATGTACCTTACAGTTCAGTTTTGGTCTGATGTTTATTTATGATGACATTTAACCAGGTTAGTCCAGCTGAGCCAAAGGCCAATTTTCAGTGGAGACACGAGAAGAAAAGCTCCAAAATATCTCAAAAATGACATAAATTTGACTTCCAAGATTGCTGCACATCGAATAACAACTTGTTGTTAGCTCTCCCAGTTTGAAAACAGAAACTCAACAGAGAACACCAGTACACTTTTGTGTTTATGGGTAAATTTCAGTAACTGGCTAGTAAGTGTACTGCCTGGATGCCAGGAAAGGGAAATACAGAGCACCTGGAAAATAATCAGCTGCAAAAAGTGAGGAAGAAACACTGACTGGGGAAAGTTCTACAGCTGTTTAGCAAAAAGCAGTGCAATATCCAGACATGACTTCCAGTAACCTACAGGAAGATACAAGACAACTGCACAGAGACCTTGTTAAAATAGATGAAACCCTGATGGGAGTATATCAACACAAACAAAAGGCTGGAAAAAATGGAAGAAGCTTTAAACAGATATTCAGAGGAAGTGATAAAGCTGCAAAATCAGAGGCTGAAATGAAAAGGCTGGCTGAATATGAGACTGCTCAGGAAGAGATGTTGCAAAAATAATGGAATTAGAAGACAGAGAATGTAGGATAGGATTAGAAAGAGAACGTAGGGAAAACATAGATTTTCAGCTATACCAGATAATCTGGGAGGAACAGACTGCATTAATTTTATGAAAGCGTAAATAAGCAACTGGACTGGTATTCCACAGCAGTTGTTGTTAGTTGAGAGGGCACGTTGTGTATATACTCCAACCCTGGCTAAAAGAAAGCAACTTAGGCCTTTAATAGTAAAGATGCAATCCTGCCAGCAGAAGGAGTTGATTCTGACAAAACTGTGGCACAAGGACAAAATACTAAAGGTAGGGGACAGCAGTGTGTTTGTGGAGAATGATTACTCATTGTACACCAGACAGAAGAGGAACAAATGTATTTCACTCTTAAGAGAATGTCGAGATATAGGTGTGAGATTCAAACTGCTGTACCCAGCTGTCTTAAAGGTATTATTCCCTGGAGGGACAAAATCATATTTTGATGAAGTACATGCTAAGGAGGAAATACAAATGTTTGTTCAACCAAACATAAGCTGTCAAACTGATGGAGATTCTGCTTCTTGTTTTTCTGGTAATAAAGACAACAGAGAAATCTTTTCAAGTTTTTCAACAGAAAATGTTGGAGTGAAAGAAGAGAGCACGAGAGTTGACTAGAAGAATCAAGAGTACTTTGGAAATGAAGCAAAGACAGGGTATCTGAGATGAGCAATAATAAAACCAGTAACTTACTGTGGGATTACAGTACAATAATTATATTTGTGAAATATGACAGAAGAAGAAAATCTGGAAATATTGGACTTTTTCAGAATTTGTTGTACTTGTGGGGGACTCTAAAGCATATGCCCTGCTTCATGTCAGTATGTTCAGAAAAGTGCTTTGGGGAGGGGAAGAGGAGGGAGAAACTTAACTGCAAGTAAAGATTTTCTTTCCTTAAACAGTATCGATTTTGTGGCATGTTGCTTTCTGTACGTGCTATGAAGTAAAGTTTTTTTTTTCAGTTATTTGTAAGTGTAATGGGGATTGTAAACAGGTGCTCCTGTTTTTTTTTTCTTTTCTTTCTCCCTTCTCTCTTCTTGTTCACTTTTACGAAATGTAGGCAATGCAATGTAAAAAAGACTGTTTAAAAAGCATGATAAAAGAAAAATTAATGTACTTTTTCTCATTCTTGCATGGGGGAATGACTGGATTAAAGACCTTAAATTGATTTAGTAACAAGTCTTAAGAGAGAGGAAGTAAATGAAAAAAAAGAACATTGAATATTATGAGGCTTTTTTCTAGCAAATACATGTATGCTCAGAAACAATTCTGCAGCTGGTCTCCATGCTTCCATGGAAACAATCTGATAAAAATAAACTTTCTGCCTTTTTTTCATGTCTCCATGGAGACCGTCTGATAGAGAAATTGGCTACAGTCTGATAGAGAGTGATTTGCTGGGGAAAAAAGAGAAATTGGCTAGGAGATAATGTTCTCTGTAAGCATTCGGGGGTTTTCCCAGGGTAGATAATGTTCTCTGAAAGCATTCAGAGGCTTTCCCAAGGTAGTTAATGTTCTGTGAAAACATTCAGGGGTTTCCCAGCTTGGAGAGCTATAAAGGTAAGGCAAAACCAATTAGCACTTAGTAGAAGTGCAGGCCGCACCATACATCTTAGCATGGATAACCTTCCTTTTAGTTTAACTCAAGTCTATGAGTGTGTGGCTGTCAGTTTGGGACTTTAGTTCCTATTGAGAGGGCTGTACAGAGTTTTGTATGTTAGTATTAATGGGTTTTAGGGGGTATTAGGGGTGTGTTTCTTTTTTATTTGAGGGCTTTCAGTAAACCAGAAAAGTTTATAAAATATGACAAGAAACAACTGTATAAATGTTCAACCTGCCAAATATTATATGCATGTAACAAAAGCTCGAACTGGACATTTAACAAAAAGGTTTTACACATAAAAGGTGGGAATAATATCTTTTTAATACTATGTTGCTTTATTGTATTTAAATGTAAATGGTCTCACAGGTAAATGCAAACAAGAAAGAGTAGTGAACTGTATTTAAAAAATGTAGGGTGCAAATAGCTATGTTATAGGAGACGCACTAAGAAAGAACTGAGCATGTGAATTTAGTAAAGTTTTTCAGGATAGTTATTCAGTGGAATGCCTGGGACAAAGTTCAAGAGGAGTACTTCTATTAATTGCAAGAGAAGTTCCAATAGTGGTAGAAGAAGATAAAAAAGTTAATAATGGCAGATTTATAGTGCTATAGGGCTAATGTCAAGGGAGGAGGATTACACTGGCATTCCATCTAAAACTGTTATAATGGAGCTTAAGAAAATTTTGGAAGAAATCAGTTTTCAGCAAGGAATATTACTTATTGCTGGGGAATGGAATTTGATTTGCAGCAGTGAAGATGTGCCTTGGGGGCCCAGAAGGGAAAATATAAAAAAGAGGGTAGATTTTGAAGAAATTTATGAAAATATTTTGCATGGAAGATGTGAATTCAGTAATAAGTGTTTGGAGTGAATTTACGTATTATTCCCCAAGATATAAAAACTGGGCTAGGTTAGACAGAATTTACATTTCACAGGAACATGTGCATTTAATTGAGGGTCTTAATACTCGCCCAATAAATATTTCAGATCATGTGCCAGTAATAGCTATAATAGAAGCACAGGGTAATGAAATAAAAATAAGACATTGGCACTTTCCCCCCTATCTGTTGAAGAGAGGAATTTAAGGAATTGGTAGTGGAGATTATTAAGGAGCTGAGAGGATAGAAATTTCTTCTGAAAATATAGCTGGGGAGTGGGATAAAATTAAGGTGGAGTTTAGAAATAGGGTGGAAATAAAAGAAAGGGAGCTATGGTTACGAAGTAACAGAAATTGATATCACCACAAACTCAATGAAAAAAACATGTAGAACCACAGTCCAAAAAAAAAAAGCCAGTGATTACCTTCAATATTTATTAAAGCACTCGTTGAACATCAGACAGTCCAATAAAATATTCAGCAAATGCTTTGCCTCAGTAAAATACAGTCCACAAAAAACACACAATAATCCTTTCCCTAGCGCCTCGGGTAAACGCCTTTACAGAGTATATTTTTTGTTCTAGCATCATGCCTTATATCTTACATTCAGTTAAGACTAGCTTAATTAAATCCACTTAATTCTAGTGTTAAAGAAAACACTTCCAGTGGCATTCTTTATTCAAACCTGTTGGTGCTAAAGTATTGAACTTTAAAATTATAACTGATTCCATTTTCCGTAACTTACTTTTTATATTTAAACCATAATCTTATTTAACCTGTCCTAAAACTGTTGCATGTGAAATTATTCAATCTCGCCGTTTGTTCTTGCACACGGGTTCGGAGCCGATCCTCGGCTCCGAGTTGGCCACATCACCAGCTCCGCATCTTCGAGAAAGCTCGAGGCACAGTGCTGTCCCATGATCCTCCGGTGCTAACCCTCAGATCTAGTTTGCTGCTAGCAGCAGATAGCATACTGAGAGGCTCGGGCCAGTATTTTTTCATTATATTTCAAAATTTTTCAAAGTTGTAGTTTTAGAATAGTGTTTAAAGTAGTTTTAAAAGTAGTATATAGTAGTGTAGAGTGTGTTAGTTTATAGAGTGTGTTTTTTTTCTTAGATAAGAATAGCTTTAAAACAGTTAGTATTTACCTTAGTTAAGGCCTTGGATTTTTTTCTGTCAGGACTGACAGTAATATTTATATTATTGTAGTTTTTGCCTTAACTTTTTCTCTTTTTTGACACATATTTACATATTAAGATAGTGTTAAACTTTACATTAGACTGTTGGTATAGTATTATATATATATATATATATATATATATATGTAGTGTGTTCCTGTATATTTAGTGTGCTGTGTTTTTGGTATATTTTAATAAGTACAGAGTAAAATGTCTGAGAAAGCCAAATCTGGCTTCAAGAGGTGTCAGTGTGGACAAAAGATGTCCATAACTGATAACCATTCCTCCTGCGTCTACTGTCTTGGCCCTCTCCACTTGCAGGAAGACTGCTCCATATGTTATTCCTTCAGTGGGAGGGTCATGCTGGAAAGACGCAGGAAGTTGGTTGACAGAGGGTTGTTAAAACCCGAATTTCAAGAGGCCCTGGACAAGACCGAACAAGTGTCAAAGTCTTCGAAGTGGTCGAAGTCTTCAAGAGTGTCGGAGCCTAAGTCCTCGGCTCCGAGCACCTCTTTTCAGATTCGGACGCCGGCTCCAAAGACCTCGGGGTCGGGTGTCGAGTCCTTGTCTCTGATCGAGACTACTGTTTTGGAGCCGGTGTCGGAGTTACCACCGCCTTCAATCCTTCGCTTGGTGACGGCTTCGGCCCCTTCAACACCTTTCTTCGAGGCCGCTTTCCGATTCCGACATCGACCGAGTGGTACAGAAGCTAATGGAGAACTCGGCTCTGTCCAAACTCATCGAAGTTTCATCCCAGTTGGTATCGAAACTAGAGACCCTTCCCACCCCTTCGACCAATCCTCCTCCGAGACCTGTCGAGTCGTCGGAGCCAGGAATTGAAGAGCCGATGAGTGTAGAGCCCTCGGTGCCGAAGCCTCCAGCAGTGCTATAGACACCTTTAACCTCGACACCCTCGGAGCCAGGGGGTCTCGGAGCCGACGGTCTTTCCTAGGTTCCGTGGGGGACAGCTGAACCGAACTTTCGGTTCCGACTCTTCCCCTCGGGGCCTCGGCTCAGATCAGTTTGGTTCCGTCCTCAGGGTCGGAGCCCGTGGTTCCGATTCCAGGGAGGCTATCGGCTTTTTCGGAACCGGTGCCGACCTTGGACCGGGGCACCTTCGACGTCATGAGGAAGGTTTTGTCTGAACAGACACATACATTATCGACATCTTCTTCTCCTTCCCCAAAGGGTCCGTGTTCTGCTTCTGTACCTTCGGTCCCTGCTAAGCATCAAGACCCAATGCCTCAGCAAGCCCCAGAGGGCGCCCCTACTTCCTCGGAGGCATCCCCAGACGCCCCCTCTGAGGATGTACTGAGGAAAAGATTGTGCAAGAGGAGGCACATTGATTCCCCACAGGAATCTCTAACATCGGATACTGATTTGGATGAAGCAGAAGGGTCCCCACGGTCCCCCTCTGAAGATGTCTCTTTTGCTGACATTTTAGAAATCTTGAAACAGAGGGGAGATTGGCAATCCCTTACCCCTTCTGCAGACGAATCAGTACTGCTGAAGGCATTTGGGGCTCAACCTTCTACCTCTTGGGTGACCCCACCGTTTGACGAGCTAATGGATCTCATAGCCCGTAGAGCTTGGGAATCACCTGATTCAGTAGAACCAGTCCCCCGTAGACCTAAAAAATATATCACGGCCCCTCAAGACAAGAGTTACCTTACGAAAGGAGTTCCCGTGGATACTATGGTGGTGGCGGCAGCCACTAAAAAGGAAATGTCCGAATCATCTTCCTCTGTCCATCCTCCTAATAAGGATTCTAGGATGATGGACAGGTATGGGAAGCGCGTCTTTAGTTCTGCGACCTTCTCCATGAGATCGCTCAACTACCTTACGCATTTCATGCGTCTACAGAGAGATCTCCTTAAGGAACTGGGAGATGCTCTCCAGGTTAACACAGATGCTGCTGTCTCCGAAAAAGTGACAGCACAGCTTAACACCCTCAACTCCATAGTGAACTCGTCCATGAGGCTTATTTCATACGCAGCCAAAGGATCAAGTAGAGCGGCAGCTTCAGCGATTGCTCTGAGGAGGCAATCCTGGTTGCGCCTATGCTCCTTTGCGGAATCCTTCATCTTCCTTTACAAACACCCCCTTCGATGGTGCTTCCTTGTTTGGCCCCAAAGTAAAGGAGACCCTCGCTAGGTGCGAGCAAGAAGGGAAGACCATGTCTGCCGTAGGGGTCCGTTTTTCCGCCCCGTCTAGACCATACCCCAAAGGGCATAGAGGCAGAAAAATGTGGTTCCGAAAGACTCAGGGATCCTTTCGGCCCACTCAAAGTGATGCCCCCTCCAGAGGCAGAGGAGGGGCAAGAAATGGAAGACGCCGCCCAGGCGGCAGAGGGGGTCTGCAAAATCAGGGCGACAGAGAGACTTTCTCTGGGAAGCCCTTCCAGCACTCCTGAGTGCAGGCCTGGCTGTCCTACTCTGGAGGCAGTCGGGGGTCGCTTAGCTTTATACCCAGAGGCCTGGCTAAATCTCACATCAGATTCCTGGGTAAAAAGCATAGTTACCAGAGGCTACAATATTCCTTTTATAAAAACTCCACCTGCCCCCAAAAAGCTCCCAGATGTTCCACCCAGTCTGCGAGACCAGGCAGTCGTAGAGATAAAAAGGCTGCTCGAAAACAGAGTCATCCAACCAGTCCCGGCGGACCAAATAGGATCCAGAACTTACTCAAGGTTCTTTTCAGTTCCAAGGAAACAGGGGACTGGAGACCAATTTTGGATCTCGGCAAACTCAACACCTTCGTGGAGAAGGCAAAGTTCCGGATGGTCACGCTTCAGTCGATACTTCCTTTCCTACAGGAGGGCGACTGGATGTGCTCTATAGATCTCAAGGACGCGTACTACCATATCAAGATGGCCAGAGCATCCAGAGATCATCTGCGCTTCCGGCTGGGAGCCAGTCACTTCCAGTTTCGTGCTCTGCCCTTTGGCCTCACCACAGCCCCCAGGGTGTTCACCAAATGCATGGCAGTAGTAGCGTCTCACTTGAGACAGATGGGATTCCGGGTGTTTCCTTACCTAGACGACTGGCTCCTCTCTGCCACCACAGAGTATCGTTTTGTGCAAGCCAGGGATTACACCATCAACCTTTGCTCCTCTCTAGGCATAACAATCAATTTTGGAAAGTCTGCACTATCGCCCTCACAGCACATCTCATTTATCGGGGCAGATTTAGACACTTCCCTGGCTCGAATCAATCTCCCCCCATCAAGAGTATCAGCCCTCAGAAGTCAGATTACTATCCTTCTTCAGAGCAGGAAAGTCCCTGCACAACAAATCTTACGAGTCCTAGGAATGATGGCAGCCGCTCTTATTGTAGTCCCCCTAGGCAGAATGCATATGAGGATTCTTCAGTGGATGCTCTTTGCTCAGTGGTCGTACCGACAGCTTCCACTGTCTCACCAGATCCTAATCACAAACTCCTGCAAACGGGATCTCCTTTGGTGGATGCACAGTCAGGATCTAACAACAGGCCGACCGTTCGTATTACCCAGTCCTACAGCGACTGTGACCACGGACGCTTCCCTGATAGGGGGGGGGGGGCTTTTTCAGGGAAGAACAGTCCAAGGTCAATGGTCCAACTTGGAATACAATCTGCACATCAGTGTCCTAGAGCTGAGGGCAGTGTTTCTAGCGTTGCAGCACTTTCACAAGTCCTTGCCTCTAGGAACAGTGACATTTCAGACAGACAACATGTCAGTAGTCTGGTACATAAACAAACAAGAGGGAACCAGGTCTTATCTATTGTGCAGAGAGGCCCTCAGGATTTGGCAATGGGCTGTGTCCACCGGACGCTTTCTGATAGCAATGCACATCCCGGGGACATCCAACGTGATTGCGGACAGGTTGAGCAGAGCCATCCTGTTGCCTCACGAGTGGTCCCTCAAACCTCAAGTAGCGGAAATGATTTTCCGCAGATGGGGCCAGCCTTGCTGCGACCTATTTGCATCCCCATTGAATGCCAAATGCAAAAGCTACTTTTCCCTACTAGCCCCTCCGGGGGGCACCCCCAGGGACACACTGGTACACGATTGGCCCCCGGGTCTCCTTTACGCTTTTCCGCCTGTCCCGTTAATCCCCAAGTTCTTGCAGAAAGACAAACGTCTGGAAAGGACCATAATTCTGATAGCCCCATTCTGGTCTCGACAAATGTGGTTTCACTTTCTTTAAGCTCATCAGGTGGACGAACTGTGGATTCTGGACCCAGTGCCAGACCTGTTAACGCACTCGTCGGGAGTTCCCCACACATCTCTCAAGTCCCTCAAACTGACAGCTTGGCTGCTCCGCTTCCCATCTTAGCCAGGTCAAACTTACTGTCTCCTGCAGTTCAACAGATCATTGTATCTTCCCATAAGCCATCCACGAGGAAGCTATACAATAGCAAATGGAAACGTTTCGCATACTGGGCCTCGCAACAGGGTATAGATCCATCAGGGGCTCCAGTACACAAGATACTAGAGTTTCTTTCCACACTTTTTCAGGAAGGAGCTTCCACTTCCAAGATAAGGGTACAACTGGCGGCTATATCCAATTTTCATGTTGGTCTAGGAGATAATTCTCTCATGTCCCACAGACTTTGCAAAGCCTTTATGAAAGGTACCTTTCACCTACGTCCCCCTTTTCATGATCCAATCGCCCCTTGGAATCTTAACCTGATGTTATCACGGCTCATGTTGCCCCCATTTGAACCAGCCGCCACAACTCTTCTCAAATTTTTATCATGGAAGACGCTCTTTCTGGTTGCGTTGCCATCACTTTCGCTCGGAGAGTTTCAGAGTTGCAGGCTTTGTCTGTCCGGCCCCCATACATGATTTTTCACCCAGACAGAGCAACATTGCGCACCAATCCATCCTTCCTTCCAAAGATTTGTTCAGTTCAAAATATTAATCAATCTATTGAGCTACCCACCTTCTTCAAAAATCACTCTAATAAGCTGGAATACATGCTGCACAAATTGGACGTCCACAGGCAGATGAGATTTTACTTAGACAGGACTAAGGAATACAGAAAATCAGACCAACTATTTGTATCTTATGCTGACCAAAAAAAGGGAGAAACGATAGCGAAAGTTACTTTATCCAAATGGCTATCGGACTGTATAAATTTCGTATATGCAGAATCAAAACAACAGCTCCCCTTTAATCCTAGAGCTCATTCTACGAGGGCAGTTGCTACTTCCTTGGCCCATGCCGCTCGCTTACCATTAGATACCATTTGTGCAGCAGCAACCTGGGCGAAACCACATACCTTTATTACCCACGACAAATTAGATAAAAACTCCAGAGACAGGGTGACGTTTGGTTCCACTGTTCTCAGGAATGTTCTCCTTTGAGCCACCCAGGATAAAGGAGCTAGGGACGCTACCCGTGTGTAAGAACAAATGGCGAGATCGAACAATTTCACATAAAGAAGTTATGTTCTTACCATAACGTTCCATGTGAATTGTTCATCTTGCCTTTGTTCTTACATTCCCCCCCTCCATCCCCCGTCCTGCGGTCTAGGAAAATGGGCACGTCTTGAGCCGAGTTCAGTCTTCTCTAGATGTGGGTGTTCTTGAGCTTCCTACTGTACTTCAGGTATGGCATCTTTTCTCTTCTACTTTATTATAGAGTATTAGACAGTGTGGTTGCATTTCTGTGCGCTAGGGCGCAGTAACTAGTGGAGTTCTTCGAGTGTTAGCAAACTAGATCTGAGGGTTAGCACCGGAGGATCATGGGATAGCACTGTGCCTCGAGCTTTCTCGAAGATGCGGAGCTGGTGATGTGGCCGACTTGGAGCCGAGGATCGGCTCCGAACCCGCGTGTAAGAACAAAGGCGAGATGAACAATTCACATGGAACGTTATGGTAAGAACATAACTTCTTTTTCCAAACTGCTTATATCACTATTATGTGCTTCTTTATAATGCAGGGATACTGGATTTTCTTCCTTATTTTTTCTAATGTCCCTCAGATGTTCTCTTAACCTGCCCCAAATGATCTTTTGCTTTCTCCTATTGTACACTTTATTACAGGGGCACCTTAATCCATAGACTATTCCTCTACTGTCACAAGAATATATACCTTTAATGGTAAATTTCTTCCCTTTAATTTTATCAATTTTTTTTTACAACATACTTGCAACAGCAGCACCTTCCACATGGGAAGGTGCCGTGTGGAAATTTCCAAAATTACGTCCACTGCAGGAAGCTGGAATCTCCCATGGACTATAAAATCCTTTAAACTTCTTCCTCTGTTTTATGAAAACATGGAAAATCCACTTTCTTTTATATTAAGATATCTATTTTTTCTAAAATATTCCAGTGATGCTTCACTAATTGCCTAAATTCTGAAAACACTGTGTATTTAGTGACAAAAACTAAATTATTCCTGTTGTGTTCCTTATTATTTGAGCCTTTTTACCCTTCATTACTTTCTCTCTGCCTTGTTCTACTAACTTCACATCCTATCCTTTTTCTACAAACATTTTAGATGCTTTATTTCCCTGACACTTTCTTGCTTATCACTACACAACCTCTTTATTCTCAAAAATACCCCATAGGGGATAGATTTAATTGTGTGAGGTTGGTGGGAACTATTTCCATATAGCATATAGTTGCTTTCATCAAATTTTCTATGTATTCCAGTTTGAATTTTGTTATTACATCCTTTTAACTCTATATCCAAAAATGCACTTTTGTTCCTTTCTGTATTCCATCAAACCTAATATTATAACAGTTATTTTGTATTTCCTGCAGACAAAATTTCTACTTCGTTCCACCCTACTTCACAAATAAAAATAAAATTGTCAATAAATCTTTAATATTGGCGAACATGTCTATTAAAAAAAGTCTTATTATATATGCATTTATTTTCAAACATACCCATAAAGAGGTTAGCATACATAGGGGCAAAACCCTGCCCCCATGGGTTTTCCTTTAAGTTGTCTGTATAAACCTCCATTAAATTCAAAAATATTATAGGTTAAACAAAAATTCACCAATTCTGACACAAAATGTGTCCTTGGGGTATCCTTAAAGAAGCAAAACAAGGCCTCTAGGCCATGTATATGTTCTATATTTGTGTAAAGGCTTACTACATCCATGACAACGGAGAACATGTTCTCCCTCCATTCAATCCCTTTAATTCTTTCCAAAAAGTCAAACGAGTCTTCTATGTAAGAAGGAAATTTCTCCACCTCAATCCTAAGGTAGGTGTGCAGAAATAAGGTTAAATTATGTGTGAAGTATCCACAGGCTGAAACTATAGGCCGTCCTGGTGGATCCACCATATTTTTATGGATTTTGGGGACACAAAAAAAATAAGCCATTGAATTTTCTTTTACTGCAAACCTTGTATGCACATCTTCATGGGAAAAATATTTCAGCCGTAACCCTTTCATTAACGGTTCTTTGTACATTGCTATTGCTTCCAAGAAGTTATCCATTCCCACTGATGTATACACTTCCCTAAGTGTTTATAGCACATCTTCAAATACTGTACATAATGTAATACCACTAATGTACCCCCCTTATTGGATGGTTTGAAAACAAGCTTTCCATCCTGACGTAATGAAGGGTATAAATGTGTGTGGGAGTATAGGCTCAAATAATAAGGAACATAACAGGAATAATTTAGTTTTTGTCACTAAATACACAGTGTTTTCAGAACAATTTAGGCAGTTAGTGAAGTATCATTGGAATCTTTTAGAAAAAGGTAGATATCTTAATATAAAAGAAAGTGGATTTCCCATGTTTTCGTACACTAGAGGAAGAAGTTTAAAGAATTTTATAGTCCATGGGAGATTCCACCTCCTTGCTGTGGATGTAATTTTGGGAATTTCCACACAGGGCACCTTCCCATGTGGAAGGTGCTGCTGTTGCAAGTATATTGTAAAAAATGTTGATAAAATTAATGGGAAGAAGTTTACCATTAAGGGTATATATTCTTGTGACAGTAGAGGAATAGTCTATGGATTAAGATGTCCATGTAATGAAGTGTACATAGGAGAAAGCAAAAGATCATTTGGGGATAGGTTAAAAGAACATCTAAGTGACATTAGAAAACATAGGGAAAAAATTCAGTAGCCCTGCATTATAAAGGAGTACATAATAGTGATGTGAGTAGTTTAGAAGCAACAGTTTTAGGACAGGTTAAATCAGATTATGGTTTAAATATAAAAAGTAAGTTATGGAAAATGGAATCAGTTATAATTTTAAAGTTCAATACTTCAGCACCAACAGGGTTAAATAAAGAATGCCACTGGGAGTGTTTTCTTTCCAGATGACATACCTGTAGAAGCATGGAGGTGTTTAAGTGAAATGGCAGTGGAGTTTTTAACTAGATTATTTAATGAAATCTTGGAAAGTGAGAGGATGCCTGAGGAATGGAGAAAAAGTGTTTTGGTACTGATTTTTAAGAATAAGGGTGATGTGCAGAACTGTAGTAACTACAGAGGGATTAAATTGATCAGTCACAGCATGAAGTTATGGGAAAGAGTAGTGGAAGCTAGGTTAAGAAGGGAGGTGATGATTAGTGATCAGCAGTATGGTTTCATGCCAGGAAAGAGCACTACAGATGCAATGTTTGCTCTGAGACTGTTGATGGAGAAGTACAGAGAAGGTCAGAAGGAGTTGCATTGTGTCTTTGTGGACTTAGAGAAAGCATATGACAGGGTGCCTAGAGAGGAGTTGTGGTATTGTATGAGGAAGTCGGGAGTGTCAGAGAAGTATGTAAGAGTGGTACAGGATATGTACGAGGGTAGTGTGACAGCGGTGAGGTCTGCCGTGGGAGTGACAGATGAGTTTAAGGTGGAGGTGGGATTACATCAAGGATCAGCTCTGAGCCCTTTCTTATTTGCAATGGTGATGGACAGGTTGACAGATGAGATCAGACAGGAGTCCCCATGGACTATGATGTTTGCAAATGACATTGTGATCTGTAGTGAGAGTAGGGAACAGGTGGAAGAGACCCTGGAGAGGTGGAGATATGCTCTAGAGAGAAGAGGAATGAAGGTCAGCAGGACTAAGAATATATGTGAGTGAATGAGAGGTAGGATAAGAGGAATGGTGAGGATGCAGGGAGTAGAAGTGGCGAAGGTGGATGAGTTTAAATACTTGGGATCAACATTTCAGAGTAATGGTGAGTGTGGAAGAGAGGTGAAGAAGAGAGTACAGGCAGGATGGATGGGTAGAGAAGAGTGTCTGGAGTGATCTGTGACAGACGCGTACCAGTAAGAGTGAAAGGGAAGGTCTACAAGAGGGTAGTGAGACCAGCTATGTTATATAGGTTAGAGACAGTGGCATTGACAAAAAGGCAGGAGTCCGAGCTGGATGTGGCAGAGTTAAAGATGTTAAGATTTGCACTGGGTGTGACGAGGGTGGACAGGATTAGGAATAAGTATATTAGAGGGTCAGCCCAGGTTGGAAGGTTTAGAGACAAAGCCAGAGAGGCAAGATTACATTGGTTTGGACATGTGCTGAGGAGGGATGCAGAGTGTATTGGGAAAAAGATGCTAAGGCTGAAGCTGCCAGGTAACCGGAAAAGAGGAAGGCCTAAGATAAGGTTTATGGATGTGGTGAGAGAGGACATGCAGGTGGTTGGTGTGACAGAGCAGGATGCAGAGGACAGGAAGAAATGGAAATAGATGATCTGCTGTGGCGACCCCTAACAGGAGCAGCCGAAAGAAGAAGAAGACTGGAAGTGTTTTCTTTAACACTAGAATTAAGTGGATTTAATTAAGCTAGTGTTAATTGAATGTAGGATATAAGGCATGATGCTAGAACAAAAACATATACTCTGTAAAGGCTTTTAGCCGAGGCGCTAGAGAAAGGATTATTGTGTCTGTTTTTTGTGGACTGTATTTTACTACGAGACAGAGCATTTGCTGAATATTTTATTGGACTGTGTGCTGTTCAGTGAGTGATTTAATAAATATCGAAGGTAATCACTGGATTTTTTTCTTTGGACTGTGGTTCTACAAGTAACAAAAATTATTTAGAGGGACTGACACATGTTAAAGTATTGCAGAATCGGGCGAATCTCACAGAACAAGAAGGGAATCGACTGCAGAATGCTGAGCAGAAAATAAGGGATTACTTCAATAATATGTTCGAGCTTAGAAAGATTGATGTTAAGCAGCTGTTTTTTGATAACACCAGAGCACAAAAACTTTTAGCATGATGATTCAAGCAACAGAAAGTAAAAAGGGCTTTTGCCAAACTTAAGGAGCCTGTAACAAGGAAGGTAACGAGATCCTGCAGAAGTATTAGAAATATTTCAGAAATTCTGTGACAGTCTCTACAAAGCAGAGAAATATGAAAATCAGGAAAAGATACAAATGGAACCATTTATGGAAGAGTTAAATATGCCGAGGTTAGAGGTAGATGAGGCTCAGTTACTAATGGTTAGGATAGGAGGAGATGAGATAAAAATTGTGATGTATAACCAATCTGCAGGATAGTCCTCAGGAATAAATGGTATTCCTGTGGAAGTTTGGAAGCTAGGAGGAAAAGAAAATGATAAAGCCCTAGAAGGTTTTGTTTAACAGTATCTTAGAGAAGAAGTACCACTGTCCTGGAAGGAAGCAGTGGTAGCTGTAATACCTAAAGAAAGTAAAGATCCATCAGATCCAGCTTCATAGAGGCCCATTTCAGTACTAACAAAGAACAAGGTAAAGTGGTAACACACTGAGGAATGGCATTGGCCTGAAAGCTTTGTGTATTCTAAATAAACAAGTTCGGTACTTGCTATTACCTGCCTAGCATTTCTGGTCACTGGAGTTTACTTTGTTCTTTGTGAGTATTTTGTGTCCAGAGTGACAATTAACCTCAGCACTGGTCCTAGTTGTTTTTCCATTTCAATAATAAACCATGATTATAAAGTGTTCATGTCTATAATGGCTAAACAGATGGCAAAAGTAATGCTAAAACTGATGGATATGGATCAGCTGTTTTTTTTGGAGGGGAGGCAAACATTTGACAACATTAACAGAACATTGAACATCCAGGGGGAAGCAGAATGTAAGAAAATGCCATTGTTGTTGAGTGTTGATGCAGAGAAAGCATTTGACAGAGTATGCTGGGACTTGATGAGCAGAGCAATGGAAGCATTTGCATTTCCTGATGAAATTATAGGGTTGATTAGGGAGATGTGTGAGGGATCTGAGGTGAAAATTAAAGTGGGTGGGATACTCCGATGAGCAGAGGAACCAGGCAAGGGTGTCCTCTTTCCCCTTTATTATTTGCATTATATTTAGAACCATTGGCAAAGGAGATTTTTTGGTCTTGTAGTCAAGGAAAGCTGGCTTTATTTGCAAATAATATTTTATACCCGACAAAACAAGAAAAAGACATTACAGTGTTGTGGAGCATTTTGAGAAAGTTTCAGATCTTTTCGGGATATAAAATTAATGAAGCTAAAACAAAGTCATTAGTGGTAAGTTATGTACCCACACATGAGCTGGTTCAGGAATGCACATATTTATGGGGCATGATAAAAAGAAGTATTTAAGAGTATAGATTAAAAATGATTCTAGTATGGCAGCTAAAGATATGGGGGAAGAGAATAAAAAGGTAATATGATATGGATAGTAAGATACAAGGAGTTAAAATGTTTTTAGTCCATTTAGTCTTATACACAGGTCAGACATTTTTTTTTCAACCAAAGTAGAAGTTGGGGGTAGCAGTTAATAGAGAGCTGAAAGACTTTATCTGGGAGGGGAAGATGGCAAGAGTCAAGTGGAATAAGATGAACAGGACGGATTGGGATTACCCAATTTGAAGGAGTATGTCAGAGCTACACAGTTAATATTGCAATACATACCACAAGCAGAAAACTATAATTTAAAGTGGAAAGGGATGATGAAACAGGGGAAGCTCAAGAAACAAGGAGAGACTGGGATTTTGGATGCAGGCCTTTAAGGAAAATAAAAATAATCGTACAGAATATTATATCCGTAAAGTAGCAGAAAGTATTCTAAGATCCAAACCAACACTGGAATGGAGAAAGGAGATTCTACCGACAGGGATGACTGCAATTGGGGATACAGAAAATATACAAGAGGGGGGCTGGAATTTATTGGAGAAAACTGGCAAAGGAACCAAGGTATTGGGAGCCAATAACTAGAGAAGGAAATATGATAGAAAGGGAGGACACCAAGAATTTACTTGGACTGCAGGTTAGAGATTGCCTTCCCTATCAGGGACTGTTATCAGAATATAGGCAAAGAGAAAGAAATAGGGGCGTTCTAAATGAAAGACCAGCACTGGTAGAGGTTTTAACAGAGTCTAGAACAGAAGCTGCCATTAAAAAAGGAATAATTAGCAGAGCATATAAAATATTGCATCTAACTATAAGGACCAATTAGAGGATGTTAGAAAGGATTGGGAAGAGAAGACTGGATAAGCAATTCACAAAGGAACTATGGGAGGGATACATGTATGTCTCCCAAATATGCAACAAAATCTAGAAGATTTAGGATTTTTGCCTGAAAATGTGTACGTAAGATTTTTTATACCCCAAGTAGACTCAAGAGAATTTTTCCTCATTCAGCAAATGTTGGAGGATTGAAGGGGAAGAAAGAGGTAATTGGGAACATATTTTTTGGGACTGTGGTGAGTTGGCGGACTTTCATGATTCCCTGCGGGATGCAGTGTCAGAGATGCTGGGTGGGCAGATTGGTTTGACGAAGGAGATGATTTTTCTGAGCTGTGATACAGAATTGGAATTGCCTAAACATGGGAAGGCCTTGCTGTGTCTAATAGTGGTGGCTGCCAAAAAATCAATTACTAGAAAATGGAAATCAAAATCTAAACCAGCTATACTGGAAGTAGTGAATATAGTAACAGAGATAAAATAGCTGGAATTGAGATCTTTAGAAAAGGGTAGGCGCAAACTACTAATTAGAAAAAAAAATGGGAATAGTGGGAACAATACATACAAGGGAGGAATAAGGTTTAAAAGGCAGCAGGACTTAAATGAGCTATGTAATGTTTGAATGAGAAAGATTGAGTAGATTATAAGTGATGTATAATGTTTGCAATTTTTAATTTCTCCAAGTCTTTTGGGTTTCTAATACCATGATGGGAATGGACCCCATTCCTAAATGAAAGTACGATTAAAGTTCATGAAATTAGTATTGTTTCACTGTTTGATGTCAGCCAAAAGTGCTCTTCGCAGCACCCGCAATGTGGCCAGTAATGACTCCTCCTGCAATTCGTACTGTGTTACATGAATTGGTAACGTATCTGAATCCGATTGTAAATTCTTTTTTATAAGACCCATTGCTCCTACTACTATTGGAACTGTCTGGGTATCTTTCTTACACACAGCTGTCATTTCTGCCTGCAGATCCAGGTATTTTAGTCTCTCTGTACGCAGGACACTGTAGTCACTGGGTGTGGCGATTTCAGTGATCAATGCTACTTTTGTCTTCTTTTTTTGGACCACTATATCTGGTTTTCTAGCATCTATCTTTTGAACTGTTGGTATTGGGTGATCCCATGTAATATAAACTTCATCATTTTCTATGATTCTTTGTGGCTCATGTTTCCAGTGTTTTTTAGCCACTTTGATACCGTAATGTTTGCATAATCTCCAGTGTAACAGTATCGCCACATTATGCCTTTCAGTATACAGTCCCTCTGCCATTAGTGCGTCTCAACCAGCAACAAGGTGTGTGACTGTTTCCAATTCGGTTTTACAAAACGTACATATGTCTGTTTCTCCCACGTGTTCAATGGACTTTGTAAACCAGCGTGTACGTAGCCCACAATCTTGGGCTGCCAATGTTAACCTTTTATTTTTTGGTTTTAATAAACCTCTCCTTAACCATTCCTGCATTCGTTCTTGAACAACATCAGGCTCTTCCAGAAGTTTTCTATACTTGCAACTATATTTATGTTTTTTCCAGATTTCTTGCCTTGTCATCTGGTCCTTCACCTTATATTCTTTCTTTTGTTTTTTGGCACATTCAGTTGCTGCCTGTTTTTTTTCCACTTCTGTTTTGATTTCCATTCCTGCTTGATGTCGATATGCTTCTGCAAAATTAGCAGAGACGTTATCTTAGATTTATTCTCCTCATGTTTCAAAACTTACACTACATTTGGATCTTGTGAGGTCAGTAAATATGCGTGGAGTCTCACAACTGGGAGTGTGTCACTGTGGTTTGTGATGTAAAATGCTTACAACTAGAATTGTTTTGGTGTGGTTTGTTTTCATTTATATAAATGTATGATTGTTTGTGTTGTAAGTGATGGTTCAATAATAATGTTTCTTGTTTAAAAAAGGCAGTAATTGAATAATTTATGTAGTATTGCATAGGTTATATGATGTATCCCAACATATGTGAAGTATATGTGAAGTGTATAATATCTGTTGTTAATATAGTTTGAGTATATGGCTATTCACATCATCAGGAGATTTCTTCAGCTTACCGCTCACAGGAGTCAGTTGTCTATCTGGGTGGGGAGATCGGCCTTAGGCTGAACCGAAGGCCACTCACAAAAAAGCTACTCCTGTCCTGTCTCACCTTAAGCCTAACAGCTGCCACTCTCAGGCCTACCAACAAGACCTTGTGAGGTTAAGTGAGGATGTGATCTCCTTGGTTAGATCCTGGCACCATCCTCCCCAGGTGAAAGAAAAAGGGACACCCCTCTTGAAGAATTTTCTGATTCTTTGGACTTTGATAATGAATTTGATCAGGAAGAGTCTACCTTTGAAGAGGGTGTGTTCATTGCTCCTATGGGCATTCTGACTCAGAGGAGGACCTTGCCTCAGCCCCCCCCCCCCCCCCGAGCATATTTGCCTTGTTGAAACTTTGCATATCTAGAAGGAACATTTCAAATGGGAATCTCAGGACTCAAAGAAGAGGATTAGAGAATTTCAACAACACAAAAAATAAAACCAACAAGGCAACCTAATAGACCCCGGTGGTAAAAAGTAGAAATAAAAAACAAAATGAAACCAAAGGTCCAACCATCTCAGATATAGAACACACACTTTTCATATTAATTTCCCTAAGAACAAGCCCCTTGCTATAATCACCATCTTAGAGGTGGTAGACTATGTTTGGATTCTTTCTTGCAACCAGACTCTCTGCTTCCCATTCTCAAAGACCTGACAGATTTTACTGGGTTCTGGATTCTGACAAATGCTTCTTTAAGAACCCCTGTGGCAGACTTTGAAGTTGTGACTTCAGGCTGTAAGGGAGAAAAGGCTAGCTATACTAAAAATCCCTTGCCTACTGTCTGACAAGGAAAGCAGAGCCTTAGACAGATTTAGAAAGAAAGTATGCACCTCTGCTACTGATTCTGATGAATATCTGGAAAGCCTGAGTATTTTAAAGGTTCTTTGAAAGTGAGTTTGTAACCATTTGATGTAATGTCCACTTGTCTGAAGTGATGAGAATGCAGTTTTGTTTGAACAGGGTCAGCCTTCCTCCTATTCTTGTTGGGGGGTGTGAGCCATTGTTTGCTCTCTGGCAGAAGCCTGGGACCTAGAACTCTCTTGCCTGGAGGTTTCTGAGGCCCATTGCCTAGGTCTCTGCAGTTGTTGCTGCCTACAAGTCCTTTCCTGGAGGGTTTTCCTCTGTCTGCCTTTAGGTTGGGAGGGAAAGGAGCAGTGTTTATTGGGGAAGTTCCTACTAAACCTTGGAGTCTGAACTTGGAGGAAGTCTTTCACTGTCTGCATAGACTTAGCTTTGTCCTCCATCTTTTTAAGAACACCCTCGGATTTAGGTCCAAAGAGGAATTCCTTGTCGAGTAGAACATCAGGAAGATTAGATTTAACATGGTCAGGAAGAGATTTTTCCCTAAGCTATGCATGACTTCTAATAACTGAGCAAGTGGCAGCTACCTGGCTAGAAGCCTCCATACCATCATAGCCACAGTGTAAGGAATGGCCTTGCTACCTAAAAACAGGAATGACAGAGATCCAAAGCTCTTTAGAAAGGTTTTTTACCCTCCAGTGAAGGGACCTTTTGTCTAAGCTGATCCAGAGTAGTTTGCTGATATTTAAGCATGTGAAAGTGACAGTTGAGAGTGCTCATAAGGGTGGCTGATGTATATACCTTTTCCCCAATCTATAAAGGTCTCTGCTGTCTTTATTCATAGGTACATGGTTTCTAAAGGAACTGGCTCTAGCCCCTTTGGGTCCAGAGATGACCACCTCTGAATCAGCAGATGGATTTTTGAAAAAGTATTTATGGAACTCCTGTAAAGCCCGCGGTGGTGCAGCGGTAGAGTTGTTGCCTCTGAGCAAGAGGTCCTCCCGTTCGATTCTCGGCTGGAGCGCCTTCTGTGTGGAGTCTGCATGTCCTCCCCTTGTCGAGTGGCATTCGAAAGACATGCGTGAATGGGCATGCCTTCATTGAAGGTTGGGTCGGGCTGGCACCTTGGCACCATAAAAATCTACTGCCAATCATTAGCAGACCGGAGTTCCTCTGTGGCGACCCCTAACCCGGAAAAGCCGAAAGAAGAACATTTATGGAAGTCCTGTACCCTATAAAACCTGTCTGGTATACGAAGAGCTGGGGGAAGAGAGTCAGGATTCAATGAGAAGTCCTGGAAGATATCCTCAACCACCTGTAAAATATGTGGAATAGCAAGAGCTTTGTGCTCTGGCAGATCCAGGAACTTCTGATTCTCTCTCTTGACTGAGAGTATTCCTATGTTTCCCACTGGAAATGTTCCTTCATAACATGGAGCATCTCTCCAAAGGTGATATCCTCGAGTAGGAGTCAGAGGTCAGATTCTCCTCTGAATCTGAATCCTCAAAGTAAATGAGGGATGGACCTTCTTCAGAGCCAGACCCCTCTAGGTCTGAATCCTCATTAGATTCAAAAGGATCTGGGAAAGCTTCAGAAGTAGGATCCCTTTTCCTTTTACCTTGGGAGGCATCCCCTGGTACTTGTCTAGACTTGACTATGGAGATTAAGCTTTCAACTAGTCTTAAGTCCTGTTGGTATCCCTGAGAATGGGAACCGGTAGGCCTAGGCGAAGGCCCTGCTGCAGTATGTCTCTTAGGAGTCACTTTGGCATTGGGCCTAGGGATGTCCAATCCTGACACCTGTCTCTCTGAAAGAAAGATGAACCGGTTTAGGCCAAAGCCATGAAGGAAAGTCACCGGGAAGAGCGCACTGTTCAGAAACCGAGGCCTGTAGAGTGGCCCCAGATCCGACCGATGGGCTGAAAGTAAGGGTCTGTCCAGAAGTAGAGAAACCCGATGGCATGTCAAACTCCGAATGGATCTCAACAGAGGCTTAGCCCACCACCTCAGACACAGAAGTGGGCTGCAAAAGTGCCTCGTCGTCCTCAGCAATCACAAACCTAGAAGGAGAAACAGACTGAGAAGGTTGTTGTCTGAGGACCTAAGCTTGGGTCTTTTATCTTTTTCTGTCTTATGCCTAGGCTGCTGGACCTCAAAACAGCCGGTGGATGCCATTGTATGCTGATGAAAATTTTCAAGACTAAGGAATCTAGCTAAAATCTAGGCCCTATGTCTGATCGTGCCAGAGGTAAAGCGGGTACAGAAGCGACAACTAGAGATGTCATGATCTGGGCCTAAACAGGTGACACAAAGTGAGTGGAAGTCTTTGTGTGGGATTTGCTTACCACAGAGGAGACAATTATTTACTTTATCTGATATGAGTTTAAAGCAAAAGAAAGGAGTTCCCCAATTGGGTACTTAAATTTCCAATTACTTCTTTCTGGTGTGGACAGACCAAAGCACTGAAACGCTATTTTGGGCTTTGACAGCAAGATTGATTTGATTATGTAGGCTGGCTCCCAGTATATTCAAGTGTACTGACGTTGGTTAGGGCATCTGACAGCCTTATGAGGAGATAAGAATTTTCTCTAGTAGTTGGGCTGGCCAAGGGCTTTCATGGCAGGAAATCCCGCAATTCAAGACTGCAGCAGTGAAACATGAACATCCAATGTTCTTGAATGCCCCATTAGTTGAAGAGCCCTCCATCCCTAGACACTGTCTGTTTAGGAGGGCCTCTTTTGTTCCTAGAAGAGGTACCTTCTCTGTTTTCAGAGCTTTAAATTTTGAGTTTGGGGTTAAATTAATCTTCAGATTAAATATCTGCTCCATTAATTGAATTACATTGTTTGAATTTTAGTAGTTGGTATAAGATATTTTGTGGACAATGCCTGGATTGGGCATTTAAATAATTTTGAAAATGTAAGTCAGAAAGTGCCAGTTCTTATATTTGAGGTATTTCTGCATTTGAAGTGACAAGAGGACCTGACATTAATTTCCCAAGACCCTAGGAGGCTCACCTTTGTTTGGAAAAGTGTAACTTGAAATCCTCTTGGTTGCAACATTTTATGAGAGAGCTTATGGGCACAGAAGGCAAAACTATTTTTTGATCTAAAGCACAATTATCTCAGTGTGTTTTGCTACCAGAGCCCAAGTGATATCTTCCAGTAGGTCTATTTTGAAACATCTCTGTTCTTGCTTTAGAGTATGAATGTAGCATGTTTATATATTTTTTGTTCTGCACTTTTCTTGTAGTGGTGGTGATGAATGAATAACTTGTTCTGTGTTTTTGCTTTGCATGGGCCACATGTTGGCAAGCAGTTAATATCCTTTGTAGTTCTGATCTTATGGAGGAAAAACATCAGCAGAAAAGTAGTGAAAGACATATGGTCTCAAAAAAAGATCTCCCTCCATGTATTATTGTCCGAGTCTTGGACAGTCTAATTGGCACTCTTCACAGGCACTATATGAATTCCTATGTTCTCTTAACAGTTGCTTCAGTTAACACTTCTTTGGTATTTTTCAGTAATATTGGGGAATACTCTTGTCGCTTCTGCAGGGAAGCCCACCCTTTGTGAAATCCAACTAGAAGACTCTTCATCTTGCTGAAGGTGGTTCATATCCTGAGATCCCCCCATGAAACCGGGCTAATTGCCTAATCCATTCCCACAGTTTTACTTGTGTATGAAAAGTCTGCCTGCAGTTGGCACATAATACATTTTATTAGGGGAGCAGATGTGATGCAGATACTTTGACTACTAGCAGAATATATTTTTTTGGAAATGAGTTGATAAGTATTCAGCCATGCTTCATGCTGTTCTCCTTTGTTAAAGAATTTATGTTGCTGCTTTGCACTGTTCCAGCTAGGATGAAAGGTTCTCAAGTGAATGCTCGATTCTAGTAGTACATTACTGGCCATTTCTGGTTTGAAGCCGTGATATAGATATGCAGATTTTCATCAAAACCTATGTTTGTGGAGGACTTCTTAACCATTCCATTTCACAACATGCTCATCCTAGGCCAAATGAAGCACTGTAGTCTTAAAAAATTAGTATTGAGACAGAGAGACATTGCAGATGTCATGAAAGTTGCTGGAAGTCTTTAAGACTTAGCCGAGTAGACCAGGTTTACACTTTAAAAAAGACTTAACGTCTTTAACTATTTTATCTTCCTTTACTTTACTATACCATCTTGAACTGTATTGCAGTTAGTACATATGATTACCATCTTTAGCTCCATCCAGTGATATAGTGGCTGGCATCTTTCATACAGTGAGGAAATCCATTACTTTCTGAAGATAATTTTCCACGTTTGACTTCTTATCATAGAGAGACTGCTCATAAATGAGGTGTAAGTCGTCCTGGAGAAAGCTTACTGGTGGTAGTAATCTCAGTTTGTATAATTTTGGAAATGTCAGGTTTCACTTTCAAAATGCATATTTAACTTTGAAGGAACAGGACATGAGTGTGCTAAAATTGCATCTTCTACTTGGTAGCATTGACCAAGGCACTTCACTATACTTTTCCAAAATTCAAGAGAATAGGCTGGCCTCTGAACATGTTCTCTGAAATGGTGGAAGTTAAAAAAGGGTGATTGTGAAGTGGAGTTTAGGGAAGAGTTAAGACGGGCACTGGGAGGCAGTGGAGAGTTACCGAATAGCTGGGTAACTACAGCAGAACTAGTAAGGGAGACTGCTAGAAAGGTGCTTGGTGTGACATCTGAACAGAGGAAGGAGGACAAGGAGACCTGGTGGTGGAATGAGGAAGTACAGGAGAGTATACAGAGGAAGAGGCTGGTGAAGAAGAAGTGGGATTGTCAAAGAGATGAAGAAAGTAGACATGAGTATAAGGAGATGAGGCGCATGGCAAAGAGAGAGGTGGCGAAAGCTAAGGATAAGGCGTATGGAGAGTTGTATGAGAGATTGGACACTAAAGAGGGAGAAAAGGACCTGTACCGATTGGCTAGATAGAGGGACAGAGCTGGGAAAGATGTGCAGCAAGTAAGGGTGATAAAGGATTGTGAGGGAAAGGTACTCACAAGAGAGGAGAGTGTGTGTGTTGTAGATGGAAAGAGTAATTTGAGAGGCTGATGAATGAAGAGAATGAGAGAGAGAGAGAAGGTTGGATGATGTGGGGATAGTGAATCGGGAAGTGAAACAGATTAGCAAGGAGGAAGTAAGGACAGCTATGAAGAGGATGAAGAATGGAAAGGCTGTTGGCCCAGATGACATCCCAATGGAAGCATGGAGGTGCTTAGGAGAAATGGCAGTGGAATTTTTAACTAGATTGTTTAATGAAATTTTGGAAAGTCAGAGGATGCCTGAGGAGTGGAGAAAAAGTGTTTTGGTACCTATCTTTAAGAATAAGGGTAATGTGCAGAGCTGCAGTAACTACAGAGGGATAAAATTGATCAGTCACAGCTTGAAGTTATGGGAAAGAGTAGTAGAAGCTAGGTTAAGAAGGGAGGTGATGATTAGTGAGCAGCAGTATGGTTTCATGCCAGGAAAGAGCACTACAGATGCAGTGTTTGCTCTGAGAGTGTTATTCGAGAAATACAGAGAAGGTCAGAAGGAGTTGCATTGTGTCTTTGTAGACTTGGAGAAAGCATATGACAGGGTGCCTAGAGAAGAGTTGTGGTATTGTATGAGGAAGTCGGGAGTGACAGAGAAGTATGTAAGAGTGGTACAGGATATGTACGAGGGTAGTGTGACAGTGATGAGGACTGCAGTGGGAGTGACAGATCCGTTTAAGGTGGAGGTGGGATTACATCAAGGATCAGCTCTGAGTCCTTTCTTATTTGCAGTGGTGATGGACAGGTTGACAGATGAGATCAGACAGGAGGCCCCGTGGACTATGATGTTTGCAGATGACATTGTGATCTGTAGTGAGAGTAGGAATCAGGTTGAGGAGACACTGGAGAGGTAGAGATATGCTCTAGAGAGCAGAGGAATGAAGGTCAGCAGGGCTAAGACAGAATATATGTGTGTAAGTGAGAGGGAGGGTAGAGGAATGGTGAGGATGCAGGGAGTAGAGTTGGTAAAGGTGGACGAGTTTAAATACTTGGGATCAACAGTTCAGAGTAATGGTGAATGTGGAAGAGAGGTGAAGAAGAGAGTACAGGCAGGCTGGAATGAGTGGAGAAGAGTGTCAGGAGTGATTTGTGACAGACGGGTGCCAGTAAGAGTGAAAGGGAAGGTCTACAAAGAGGGTAGTGAGACCAGCTATGTTATATGGGTTGGAGACAGTGGCATTGACAAAAAGGCAGGAGTCAGAGCTGGATGTGGCAGAGTTAAAGACGTTAAGATTTGCACTGGGTGTGACTAGGATGGATAGGATTAAGAATCAGTATATTAGAGGGTCAGCTCATGTTGGAAATTTTGGAGACAAAACAAGAGAGACAATATTGCGTTGGTTTGGACATGTGCTGAGGAGGGATGATGGGTATATTGGGAAAAAGATGCTAAGGATGGAGCTGCCAGGTAAGAGGAAAAGAGGAAGGCCTAAGATAAGGTTTATGGACGTGGTGAGAGAGGACATGCAGGCGGTTGGTGTGACAGAGCAAGATGCAGAAGATAGGAAGAAATGGAAAGAGATGATCCGCTGTGGTGACCCCTAACGGGAAAAGCCAAAAGATGATGATGAGGCTTGCTTCTGAACAGATTAAGATATTTGTCAACTTTTTTCTTGCAGAAAGTATTAAAGGCCCTCTGTAGAGATGGTAGAGATGCACTTCTTGAGGACATTGACAATGTTTGCGTCATTTATCAGTACCATACTAAAAACAGCTTATTTTTTTCAAAAAAAATGTATTTTGTTTTCATTATAAACATATGCAAATGTACATATAACAAATACAATAAAGCAATAACAAAACTATTTACAAAATTTACATTCATCCATGATAAACAATCATTTATCCAACATTTACTTTCACTGTTCTTGAGTACAAGATTTATTTTATGTGGAGTATAGAAACTCCTATTCATAAATTTCCATGTATACAATCTCCAGTATAATGAAGAAGTGGTATCATACGTAGAATTCAATAAGTTTTTGGGATTCATCAGATATTTGTTCTCCATTAATCTTTACATAGTAATTCCAAAAATCTGAGTCAAACTTTAGTGCGTCTTCTCTTAGTATCTTATAGATAGGTGAGATACTTAATTTTTGATTATCTGTCTTTTCAAGACACCTAATAAAAAGCTGGATCAAACTAGAAGATTCAGTCTCTAGGTTGATTGATACTCTTGTTTTGTTTTCTATAAACTGCCATAATGAGTGTATAAACAACCGTCTTGACTATTATCAAAACTACATAAAAGAGTTTAGTGGTTTAATACTCTTATTTTCAATAAACTGATGCCAGAATATCAAGTTATTTTCCTTTAATTTTTGCATTGCATTAATGTTGAAAGAATCAGAGGAGTATGCTATAGGGCCTCTTGACTATTATCAAAACTACATAAAAGAGAGTTTAGTGGTTTAATACTCTTATTTTCAATAAACTGATGCCAGAATATCAAGTTATTTTCCTTTAATTTTTGCATTGCATTAATGTTGAAAGAATCAGAGGAGTATGCTATAGGGAATACAAGAAATAGAAATTGTAATTACATTCAATTATATTTTTAAAGTTATTAAATATTTGATTAATGCCATAAGAAAAATGATCAAATATCTTATTAAATAAACAAAATTTGCGTAAAAGCCACTGAACTGTACTTATTCCATATTGTTCCTTAAATTTTCTATAGTTCTGACATCAGATATGAATCTCAAGTATTGTTTTCCAGCCAGATATATAGGCAGGTGATCCACTGTAATATTACATTAATTATAACTGATTTGGAATAAATAAATTAGGAAATGCTATCCCTTTACTGTTCCAAGCACTAATGTGCCATTTATATGCAATCCTAGATTTTAAGGGGAACCAGAAAAATTTAAGTAGCATGGAATCTCATTTTTTAATTAAGATTTTGGGAGGGGGTAGTATTAATGACTGTATATAAAACAAAATTTTAGGTAAAATTATCATTTTAATTAAAGAGAGTCTATCTTCCATTGTGATGAACGTTTTATTCCATGTTTTTGATTAGTTAACTAATGGTGGTGATTAAATTATTGTACTTTAGTTTAACAGACTCTTTCCATGTACTCATCATACTGACACCCAAATATTCTAATACATAATGCTCCCAATTAAACAGGCTATTCTCTCAAGTTTTTGTTGATCTTTTTGTTAATTAGTAATGTTTTGGATTTATTATGATTAAATTTAAGCCCTGAAATTCTTTCAGACTTGCTTAAGGTATTTATAACATCATATAAAGAACCATCAGTGTCACCCAACGTTAACATATCATCCGCAAATAATTGCATCTTAGGGCAGTAGTCCTTATTAATTTGAAAGCCTTAAAAAAACAGCTTATTGAATATATATATTGCATTATGTCTGTTTTGATAGAGCTGCCCAGTTCTTGTTTCTGCTTTTTTCTTTGTCCCTTTATGCTAATACTGTTATCCCTCAGAAAAAGTATATGCATGTGAATTACTCACAGTAGCAGGTGATACTCAGGAGAGTTTTTTATGGTCTGTTGTTTTCTTTCTCTCACTTCTGTCTGCATTGCATCTGCTCCTGTACATCTCCAGGATGAATCCCATGATTACATTCAGCTTTGCTATGTCATCAGATCATTTGTCTTCTTTCAGAATCATTTGCACTTTTGCCAGTCTTCACCAATACCTGAATAGTTTTACTAGCATCCCCAGCTATATACATTGTTTTGTGATACTACTTAATCCCACCACTCTACTTCTGATGTAAAGCTTATTATAGCCATATATAATTGTTTTTTTTATGTGCTTTACACCCCACCTCTTAACCTGAACATTTTCTGCCCTACCTGGTTTCTTCCCTTACTTCCATTTCTTTGAATTTCTAAGCAGCAATCCCATGATCTATCTGAGAAAGCCACTAATACAGCTCTTCAAGTGTTCAGTGTTCAACATCTGTTAATGTTCTAGTATCTTTTATGTATAATTGCATATTTTTCATTTGAATTAATCTAATTAGCAAATGTAAGTGTAATCATTAGTGCAAATTATTTAGTATGTGTTTATGGATATTGTGCCGCAGTGCTTCTACACCCAGAAGGCTGCCTCGTAGCGTGGTACTCTCCCCTCTGCACGCTTCTCTCCTGAAAAGCCTGCATCACTAGGAAGACACCATCTTGCTGAAGACTAAACTTGAAAGTTAAACTGACCTTCCCCCAACACTAAGAAATAACTAAGGTACTATCTCCTCTGCATGCTTCTCCTCTCCTGAAAAGCCTGCATCACTAGGAAGACCCCATCTTGCTGAAGACTAAACTTTATAGTTAAACTGACCTTCCCCTCAACACTAAGAAATAACTAAGGTACTATCCTCTCTGTGTGCCTATCCTCTCCTGAAAAGCCGGCATCGCTAGGAAGACACCATCTTGCTGAAGACTTAACTTGAAAGTTAAACTGACCTTCCCCTCAACGCTAAAAAATAATTAAGGTTATTATCTCTACTGACTGTTTTAAGATATTTACTACATTAAGCAAGCCCTGGGTCTATAGCACTGTAAGGTGACCCTTAGAAATGTATTAGAGAAATCCCATACCCAACTAAATCCAGCTGCATTTTTACATACAGTTTTAGCCCCACTCTACCCTGCCCCATATTCCCACCCGCCCCAGTACTGTTAAATTTATACTATCCTAGCCACTCCTCCTACATCTTCCTCCCAACCAGCATCTCATATATCACCAAGTGGCCCTCCCTCTCTACAACCCAACTTTTCTCCTTCCTTTCCTGCCAAATCCTGGTTGAAAACTGTGCCCTATAATAGCCAGGCCCCTTGCTATGCTAGCATCAACAAAAACACCAATATTTTCTCTACTCCCCCTGATGCTCATCCTTTATCTCCTCACCACCTATGAAATCCAGTACCACCATGGATTCCACTACCTAAAATGTCAAACTACCAACCCAGACTTCTCTTACAAGTTCGCTCACCTAACTATCCCCCACACATCCAAACCCTCATCCCCTTTACCTCATCACCCAATTAAAACCGTAAAATGTAATCCAAGGGACAAGCACCATCTAAGACTTATTCATACGTTTCTAAAGCTCATAATCAGATTTCACTATAACCTCGTTAGAGATGGGGGACATCCATCCCATCCCAACCCTGGCCTCTCTCCACCTGGTGACAATAGCACCTAAACCACCAATCCCATCAATAAACTACCCCTTAATAGTCCCACACATTCTCTCCTGACATTTCACTTGAACATTTGAAGTATAAATAATAAAATCCCCAACCTGCATGCCCTCTTAGCAGTTCATTCCCCAGACATAATGTGTCTTACAGAAACCTGGCTTAAACCTACCACTGCTGATAATGAGGCATTACCTCCGGGCTACAACATACACCAGTTAGACCGAACAGCTAAGAAGAAAGGTGGGATAGCAGTTCTTTACAAAAATACATTGTGTTAATAGAGATCCAGTACAACTGCCCCCATTTAATAATGCAGAAATCCTCATTACCAAACTGCAGATTAACAGTAATAAGTGTATAAATATTGTCTGTGTCTACATTCTTCCAGACAATAAAATGGGCACTCTGGAAGATATCTTCCAATGGTTATCCACTACCTACCCCCAAGAAACCATTGTTCTTGGTGACTCTAACACTGACTGGTGCACCTGCTCAGCTGAATCCCCTGTCACCCATATAAATCTGTTTTGGTTCACACAAATAACCTCTCCTACTAGGATTAGTAAACCAATCAACAGGGAAAGCATCTTAGATTGGATACTTATCAATAGCCACCCAAGCTGGTATACAGCTGGGACTCTCCCCGATTACCTAAGTGATCATTCACTAACTTATATTATTAAGCATAAGGCAGAAACCCCCCACAAGACTATGTACAAAATAATCAGAAATAATAAAAACTTCAATCCTACTAACTTCCTAAATGAACTTAAATCGGTCAACTGGTCAATCCTAAAAAAATCTATCACTAGATGAAGCCGTTACTTTCTTTAACAATAAATTCCTGAGCATCCTTGACTCCCATGGTCCTGCGCATACTATAAAGACTAAATCTACTGCTCCATGGCTCACAAAGGAAACTAAGATAAAAATCAAACTTAGAAATATAGCCTGGACCGAATGGCGAACAACTAAAGTCCCCCTCAACCAAGTGAGATGTTGTCAACTTAGAAATGATACAAAAAAACTAATTTTGCTAGACAAAAAAAAAACTACTACCAGAACTTCCAATTTAAACAACAAAACAGTCCCCAAAAGTTTTTGGCAGGTATTAACCAACTTCTTCATCCAGGACAATCTACTACCCCAACCCCATCAAACTATACCCATAAATCCCCAGAAACTGTTGCCAGTGCCTTTAATAACTTTTTCTCTGAAAGTGTTCAGTCCTTAGCTAACCAACTTACTCCCACCCACTCTAACTCTACCTCTAACACACCCACTTCTCATCCCCGCCTTTAACTTACAACCTGTCTCTACCACTTATATCCAATCCCTTATCAAAAAACTAAAACCAACCACCCTTTCTGCTGACCTGCTTCCTGCAGAGTACCTACAAAAAGCAGCCAATGCCATAGCATTCCCTTTTCTTTCCTAATCAATAGAACACTAACTGATGGAACTATCCCCTAAATCTGGAAAATATCCCATGTTATCCCACTCCACAAAGGTGGAAGTTCAACAGAACTGTCCAAATACAGACCCACTGCTATTCTGTCACCACTAGCCAAAATAATGGAGAAGTGCATGCATAAGCAGCTTATGGACCATCTCATTCAGAACAGTCTACTGGCCAACTCTCAGCATGGCTTTAGGCCACATCACAGCATCACCTCCACCCTCCTTTCTTTTACAAATACTATATTCCAAAATAGGAACAACAGGCTATCTTCAGTCCTATTTCTAGACGTGTCGAAGGGCTTTGATATGGACAACCACAAATTACTTATCCATTCCCTGAAATCCATCTCCCTAGTTAACCATACTGTTCAGTGATTCCTATCCTACCTGAATGGCAGACAGTCTGTATTTTGGCAGGGCATACTGTCCACCCTGCTACCTCTCACCCTTGGTGTCCCTCAGGGCTGTATTCTAGGTCCTCTACTCTTTTCCGTTGTCATCAACAGTCTTCATACTGCCATCCCTGATGCAACTTGCATCCAATACGCAGATGATTCTACCCTGATCTGTATGGTCTCCTCCCTTTTAGACCTGCAAACCTTAACACAAAACACATTTAACACAGTTGTAAATCGACTCTCTAATCACCATCTGTTAAATCCCAACAAAATGAATCAGCTCCTCTTTACCCCCACCAGTAGATCCACCCCATATTCCTTCTCCATAACATCCAACAACGGTACCTCTATCTCTCCAGATACTAAGCTTTTAGGAGTAATAGTGGGCAATAATCTCAAATTTGATCTGCATATCAATAAAACTATAAAAACCGTTAATAAGAAGCTTGGCTCATTATATAGAAGCAAACCTTTTCTACCATTAGTTAGGACTGCAATCGCCCACTCACACCTACTCTCTACCCTTCTGTTTGCCACCCCCATACACTCCAATTTGAGCAAAACTGAATTTAGTGCGCTCTCTCACTGTTACAACCATATTGCCAGATTTGCCATAGGCTCAACATATAGAGCACATCACTGTCTAAACCTTAGTCTTCTCGGGTGGCTAGAACTGCCAAGTCTACTTCTGTTCAATCAGCTTATAGTAGCACACAAAATTCTGTACCACCCTGAAAATATTCCGGCACTCAAAAATATCATAAAACCATACAGTAATTCATGGCCACTATGATCATCCAATAAACTATTGGTCCAAACCCACAAAGGTATTAACTCAGCCAGCGACTCCCTGTTTGCCAGCATCGTTGGTAAAACTTGGAATTCACTTCCATCTAACCTTACACTTGAACCATCTTTAAATCTCTTCAAAAAAGGCCTCAAACAGTCTTTTAAATAGCACTGGCTTTGTCCCTGTACTAACCCTGATTAATCACTACTTATTCATTGCCTTATTTAAATTAGGTTCAGCCACAGTGGTGTAGCGGTTAGCGTTGTCGCATCACAGCAAGAGGTTCTTCCATTCGATTCTCGGCTGGAGCACCTTCTGTGTGGAGTCTGCATGTCCTCCCCACGGTCGAGTGACGTTTAAAGACATGCAGGTAGGTGCGTGCGTGAATGGGTGTGCCTTCCTTGAAGGTCGGGCATCAGGCTGGCAACTTGGCACCGTAAAAATCCACTGCCAATCATTAGCAGACCGGAGTTTTGCTGTGGCGAGCCCTAACTGGGAAAAGCCGAAAGAAGATTGTACGCATCTCTTGCTCATAATATCTTGCTGCAACCTGTTGTTTTTGTATACTATTACACAATGTGTATATTTGTGAGTACCTACTAGAGGGCTTTGTAAATATGTTTGATTCATATCTGTTATGTTCTGTCTGTGTTATCTTGAGCTTTTCTCCCCAGGCCTCCGGTGAAAATGAACATGTATCCAGTCTGACTATCCTGGTCAACAAATGTAAAATAAATTACTGAATGTCTGTTTAAAAATGATAGTAATATGTTGAAGCTTTTCCCCCGACCTCTGCTGAAGAGGGATTTATTTTTAACTAAACCCAGTTAGATAAACTCATTAAACAAAAACAAAATAAAATAAAAAAATAAATATGTTTGTCAGCTACCTTTGAATCGTCACTGACATGTGACAGTAGAGCTGCTGATTTAAGTAGGGCTAACTTTATTATTCTTTTGAATGTTTCTTCACTGCTGTGGATGTTACATTCTTGTATATTATGTATTTCTTCATCCAGAAGGCAGAAAAGATTTGGTAGACACTTAAGACTGTGTTGCGCTACAAGGTGACTGACATCTGGTTTGAAAAGGAACATCCTCAACATGAAGAGGAGGCAGCTAACAATGTTTATAGAAACCGATTATTACTGAACACTTGAATACTAATGTCACATGCTGCAAGAATCTATCTCAAGTATGTCCTTTTATGCTGAGTACTGAGTAGTACATAATCTGATTGGATTTTTTCATCCCCCTCCACCCTGGCCACCAGTCCCATTTCTCACCTTTTTCACTTATTCCTTCTCCCGGTGGCTGGCTAATAACCATATTTGTCGTATAATGCATTTATCAGGTTGAGGTGACCCATCACCCTTTGGATGAATTAGATATTTTTCATTTATGTAAATGAATCTGGTCTGCAAATCTGTTGTTTGATGGATTATAGCTTAAATACAGGAATCCTTTTGCATAATGTGTATGGGTTAGTAACTGAGTAAATATAATGCATAGAACACTTTTTCTGTTAACAGTTGCACTTTGTAAAGGTCCGTTTTCATATTTTTTCTCACATACTTGATTGTGAATATGATAAAACAGATATTAGATAATGAAGGGCTAAATAATCAGCTAAATACTGTGGACCACCCAAGCCATTATAAACACAAATGTGTGTGAAACAAGCCTTGCTGGAGGGATAGTTTACTAACTCAACATATTCTGAGCCTGTAGTACAAGTTTTTTCTGCTTTAAGGCTAGTCTTGATTGGTTAGACACTAGTGTTATGTATGGCCTTGCTTGTTTTGAGAGGTGGCACTGTTAAATGCATGTAAAAGGTGGCAAGAACTTTTGTAAGCCTGTTTAAAG
Source organism: Protopterus annectens (assembly GCF_019279795.1). Lineage (NCBI taxonomy): Eukaryota > Metazoa > Chordata > Ceratodontiformes > Protopteridae > Protopterus > Protopterus annectens. Next base: position 620,563,751 of record NC_056725.1, read on the forward strand.
ATATATTTGGATAAGTATAATACCCCTCTGTGATCATAATTCTAGTATTGTTAACCAGCCAAGAATATGGGCAAACACAGTCACAGAACCAAGAACCAAAGAACAGTGTGTTTGAGAGGCAGCACAGATGGAATGGCCAACAACAAATGTTATATCCACATATATTCTTTAATGGTTTAGTGCTTTCATTTTGCTAAATTGCAAATCTTCTTCAGAACAAGCCCATAAAATCCTGCATCACCTTAAAATATATGAACCAACCAGTCAGATGGCTCGCTTCCCCAGCCCATAATGTTTTAAAATGTTATGATGCTTGTGTGTTGTTTTGTAATGGATTTCCTAAAAGTTGGATATTTTGTAAATAGTTTGTTCATTTTTACAGAATGAAACATAACATTTTTTACCTTTGTGATTTTTGAAAGTAGACATATTAGCTAAATATCATATTCCTTTGTTAAAACATGTTTTTGATAATTTTGTGTACAACTGTAACCTGAAAGTGTTATGGGTTTTATTAAATTTTCTATAGAATGACATGTTTGCCACTCAAACATCCATGCCTAGTATCGTTCCTGTATATGTAAATATATGTGGTTGTAAGTTGTAGTTTGAAACGTCTGTCTCAGTACCATGAAGCACTCTCTGCAATGCACTACTCTATAGAAAAAAATCTGGTTTGTGCTCTTCCATATTGTTAATTTAATTTTATAGCAACTGTAATCTGTTACTTTCTGTTGCTGTATTCTTGTGTCTAGGTTATGACAAAAAGTGGTCCTTGAATCAACCCTTCTATTTGATAAACAAATGATTATTAAAAAAACAGTATACAAGAAAATGGTGATGATTGTTTTGATTTTAGGTATTTTGAAGCAGTACTATTAAAGGAACAACGAAGGCAGCACAGAACACGGGGGCACACGAGTTATGATGTGGAGCATGGCGAATTCCTTTGCCCTTTGTGCGAATGCATAAGCAATGCTGTTGTCCCTTTAGTTCCTTCTCCAAGGATTTTGTTCAGCAGGTGAGCATACTTGCATTTGTAGTTGTGGCTGAATGAAGCTGTAAAGTCAAGTAGCATTTGAAATGAAAATTAATTCATCTTGAAGGCTTGTATTTTGACTTTGTTGGATTGCCTTAATTCATATTTCTTGTGATATTTTAAATAATTAAATTAAAAAGAAAACTCAGCTACAGCTGTATTGCACTGTTTGTGGTTTAACTTGATAGTTCCAACATTGTCCCCCAGATTTAGTCCTGCACAGAAGCGGCCGTTTAGGAGCATGACGGCAGCGGGCCATATATTAATGAAGGCCTGTTATAATGTTGCAATGTCCACAGATAATCACATGTGCCCCATACAGTATATGTACACAGGAATCAGGGATACAAATGTAAGGTAAAATGTGTAATGAATGATAACTCCATATAGCTTCCAAATCTCCCACCTTCCCAAGAACCATTAGACATTACTGTCTAAATTAGTGGAGTGGTAATCAGGAGTAAGCACTAGTAAGCAAATGTAAGCATAATTAAGCAGTAGTAAGCGGTGTAAGTATATATAAGCACTAGTAAGCGGGTTTAAGCCCATTTGCACGGGGGTAAGCAATGCGCACACAGGTTAAGCAATATTGAAGCTAACTCTCTGTAGGGTTATGCAACTGGAAGTTAGCATTGCTTACCCTCGCGCAAACCTGTGCAAACCTGCTTACAAGTGCTGAAAAGTGCCTTAATCACTCTGTATGCAACAGCCGGTGTTCTGGCCAGAAACAAAATAAACAGCCTTTGCAGGTCTTGAACCCAGGACCCTGTACACTATAGTCACAATAGTTGACCACTAAGCCATCAAAGCTGTACATAAAATTGAGGTATCACCAAACAAATCCTCACTATAGTAAAATCAAACTGAACATGTGAAAGGAATCTATATACAGTCTTATGTTCTATAACCTACTACATAACATAAATATGTGAACTGGAGTACTGCAGTAAGCCCAGATGTGAGGTGTAATTGTAATAAAGTGTTGAAGTCCCCTAATAAACACAAGGATCCCATACGGTGTACGTACACATGAATTATGGATACCAGACGTATATATAACATGTAGTGAATAATAAGTCAATGCCAAAAAGCAAATATAACGCAAAGTAAATATTAAGCAACACTAAGCATTGCACAGGCCAGCTTAGTAGGTGTAAGCAATGTGTAGGCCAGCTAACTCAAGTTGCCCATTGGTATGCCCCTTTAAACAATGCCAACCTTAGGTAAGCAGGTTTGCCCATAGCTCAGCCTTTTCAAAACCATCCAGTCATGGCAAAGTGTGAGAAATCGGCCCTATTTAAACCCAACAGGTGGGAAATATATCTCATAACTGGTTGTAGCTTCTCCTTGCAGGCACCATGTCTGGAATGGGAGAGGGAGTGCTCTTTTGGGCACAGAGCTGGGGCATCCAGGAATCCAGTGTCATGGCAGGACTCCTTGTCAAAGACCACGAGCAGAGACTGCTGCAGGGACAGTACCAGGGTTCCCAATATAAAGCAGAAACCTGGGACCATCTCGCCCGTGCCCTCACCATTGCCACTGGTATACCCTGAACTGGTGAGCAGGTCAGGCATCACTATGCCGACCTGAAGCAGTGAAAGGGGGATCTTTTGGATCAGTGGATCCAAGAGTCTAGGATGACAGGGGAGGTCCCAGTAGAGTGTAAGTATCACTCCACTACCTGTTTAATAATTTCCAGCTCATGTATATTATGGATAGTATGGCTAAATATTCCGCTTATGTCCTTCACAGCGGCAAGTGAGCAGGCTGTGAACCAGGAGGCCGATGGATGTCGCTTGAAGAGGTTGTGATGCAAGGCAGGTTAGTAATACTCTTGCATGTACTGTCATAGGAAATAAATCTAACAGTATTAGTAAGATAATTGCCCGTATAAAACCTGTATTGTTTAAGGCAAGTAATGCATACACCAGAGAATATGGCAGGAAGCGTCTCATATAGGTTGTATGTAAATAAAAGCATAATAGTCTGACAGTGAAGGTCTAACTGCTGTACTGCATGCGTTTACTCTGGTATATGGTAATGTAGATTTGCAATCACTTAGTAGTACTGTTGTATTAAGCACTGTTACTCACATTGTGCAACATAAATAAAAATGTGTAGGAATGTCTGTATATGACTGGTGTAATCCCCAGAGGTCAGCTAGTACAACTGAGAGAGACATAGATAGAAAACAGTGAAAAGATAGACAACAAAATCGAAATAGCACACGCAACTGAGACGTGAACTGTTGTATTTTTAGCACACACAGCCATGGTTCGAATCCTGGGAGTGGTAGTAGTATGCATACATAATCATACCCCACAACTATACAGATATGTCCAGAATGTCCAGTAAATTGGCCCGTATCTGCTGCCTGTCACTGTGTCCCCCTGGGAAATCAGTGGGATAATCCCAGACATATAGGCTGCAAACAAGAAATACAACTGATTGTCACACATCTATAAGAACAAACCTGTCACACTAGCAACTCCCCAAACTGTTATGAGAGTAATAAGCCAAGTATGTCCCATCTACAACTCCATGCTGCCAAGCTGTGACCAGAGTGTGTACAGTAACAGAGTGAGATGTAAGTGCATAATACTAATGTGAAATCTGGTACTTTGTGTGGCAACATTTAGGTAGTGCCAACAAGCATTGCTCCCACAGGTCCATCAGATATGAACACTGTGCCCAGAAGTAAAAGTGATACCCTGTACTGGTATTGTTTACTTTGGTATTGTATGGCATTGTTAGTGTTGCAGTTGATCTGAATAATAAGGTATTAGTCATCACTGTCACCCACATTGTGCTACATAATCTAACTGTCAAGGAAATCCTGTATAAGGTTGAAGAGGGCAATAGCCTACATGTGTCCCAGTTCACCTGCATATGGTCAAGACATGGTCAGAGTCTGTGCAAAAAGAGATGGACAGGTATATGCGTAACATCGACCTGGAATCTGGGAGCGTGTGTAGAAACAGTAAGTGTTATCAAACAATTCCTCCACAGGTATACCAGGTAAGAGGTGTATACTCCAGGTTAAACGAGTTCATGTAAGTAGTTGTCAACAGCCATATCATTGACCAAACTAAGGCACAGGTAGTGTAGTAATACTTGTAAGGTACAGATAACAGCACTGATTATGAAAGTAATGCGAACTACACAATATACTAGTTGTTAATTGGCATCTTTCTCCACCCACCATATCTCTAACAATACACTAAATTCCCAACTCAATTGGTATGTGATGACTTCACTGTAATGTTGGGACATATGTCCTATTGTTTGATAATTATTTAAATCTGTTTCTGTGCATGTGCTACGTTGAATACTCCAACATTGGTGGCATGGTACCATCAGTGTACCTGCATGCTGCTGTTATTACCACTGTGTTCCCATATATGCATGTGTTCTGTTTGCTATGCAGCTGATCCATATCTGGTGTCTGGGTTAATGGGACTATCTATGCATGCTGTTATACCTAATCCTGGAATGTATTTACTGTTACTAATCCACATATGTTGATAAAACATAAACACAATAGCACATATGGGAATGCGTGTCCCAGCGGAACCACCTGTCCCACCTCAGCTGGCTGTGGCACTGGGCACCAGCACGTCTGGGGCCCAACCCGGGACCTCCTTGCCCATAGATACTGCACCACCTTCAGGTGGAACCGCCTCAGGGGATGGGGCTCACCCCCCCGGAAACAGGCGTGGACAGGAACCTGTCACCCGTCGCCAGGTCCGGGTCGTGCTGCATAGCAAACTCCACAGGGAGGTCAGAGATCTGCTACGCCAGCACGAGGGCCGCGTGCCACGACTAGAGGGTCAGCCTCGCTCTGTGACTCAGCCCCCAGCACAGCCATCTTCGGGGCTGTGAAGGTGCAGGGGTGACTGCCCATGGGTGGGGACCTCAGTCCCACTGTTTCCACAAGGGGGCTCATGGGCTTCTGATTTCCCAACACCCCTCCCCATCAAGGTGTTTACCCCCCACATTTGTCATATACCGCCCCTGCATGCGTCTTGTCTGTTTACCTACCTCCCCAAATATACCTAACATCCCTCCCCAGCATCCCACTCTCGCTTGAAAAAAAAGGGGCAATCTGTTCCCAAAAAAAAAAAATCACGCCCCATACATAGCTGTCCATTTCGCGCACGTGTACACTGGACACACATAATCTGGTCTAATTGGTGTCACAACATATTGTTGTTGTCCTCACCCCTCTCTCCGGGGTTTGAGTGTCCAACTCTACTTTAAAATTCAGTGTATATGCACAGCTGTTGCTGTAGAAGAAATGGGCATCTATGGACCTTCCCTACACCCTTCCTGCACATCCCTAGCTATTTTCCCTATTGTCTTTCCCTTTTTGTGCCCCTTTTTCACCACTTTCCTATCAACCCTTTTTTCTTTTAAAGAAATGAGCGTGGGGTTAAGTGGGAGTAAGCACTTTTAAGCAGCAGTAAGTGGGTTTAAGCCTGTTTGCATGGGGGTAAGCAATGCCTACATAGGTTAAGCAATTGAGAAGCTAAATCAGTATAAGAAATTGTAACCAGACGTTAGCAGTGCTTACCTCCACGCAAACCCGCTTACAACTGCTTAAAAGTGCCTTAATCACTCTGTATCCAACAGCCCTTGTTCTGCCCAGCAACAAAATAAACAGCCTCTGCAAGGCTCGAACCCAGGACCCTGCACACCATAGCTAAAGTGATTTACCACTAAGCCATGTCAGATATACATAACCCTGATGTTCTCACAAACATATCATCCAGCACAGTCATTCAACAGTACAGGAAATGTATTTAAATATGTAGATGTATGTGTGTCTGTATATATGTTTATATCTAAATAAATATAACATATCTATATATGTGTGTGTGTATATATATATATATATATATATATGTATACACACACACACATACACATTTGCATACATCTATAGATATGTATGTCTACATCTATATATATATATATATATATATATATATATATATATATATATATGTGTGTGTAAGCATAAGTATATATATCTATAGATATATAAGAGAACATAAAAACATATATGTCCACATGTACCGTTAATGGGGGTGAGGGGCCCCAAACAACATGTACATATAGATTTGTATGTATAGATATCCCCCCCCCCAGAGCCAAACACATCTGCCGAGCAATACAATACCAACTGTTGCAAATCCCATAACCAGGACCTGACACAACATGGGCACAAGATGTTAACGGTACTCCATCCCACCAGTATGATGTCAGGCTGGTATAAGTAACATCATGCAGTACAGTCTGGCTATCATAGGGGATGTACAATGTGGAAGGAATCAACATTCCTAAGATGCATATACACAGACACATATATGCAGATACACACATATATATATATATATATATATATACACACATGTATACATATATATATATATGTATATATATATATATATATATATATATATATATATATATAGATAGATATATAGATAGATATATATGTAACTACACATACACACACAGAGATATGTATAGGAAGATATATATATGTAGAAGATGCACACAATATGGAATACCCACTTTGCCTACAGTTGCCACCTTGCCAACTGGACACTGTATGAGCCACCCATATAAATGACAATTGTTGCCTGCAACATATACCCACAGAGAGGTCAAAGGATATAACACCACACACAGGTTTGCATACATGAGAAAGCTTTATTTGTGTACTATTACAGTTATATAATGCCATGTCATATAGCTGTTTAGCCTCTGACATAAAGGTTTGTATATGTTGCTGTCCAGGCCGAGGCCTTCAAGTAGTACAGTAGTAAAGACAGACTGGACCACAGGATAACAATCAATCAACAGTAAGTAATGCAGATGTATAGTCCAGCAGCCTCTGTCTACACTCTGTACACAATCCCTAGGGGTAAGGACCTCATTTGCCACAATGGGATTTATCTGTTACATAAGAAGGCATAGCTGACACCATCACAATCCCACTGACAACTGACAAACAGAACAGTATGTATGGCAGGAAGCAGTAGGCCTGCATTTACCCAAGGTGCATTGTATGGTAATGTTCATCCAGATACCTTAAGGCAGCTTACCCCTTATACCTCCACATGTTGTAACAGCCTAGGTTAGTTATGGTGCACCCTCCCCCCAATAGACTGACATACAAGGCCATATACTACTGTTACATACACTGGCCTCTGGAATGCATAAGGGCACACATGTATTGTGTAGATGAAAGATATACATATATGGACCCAACTCCACAATATGTGTGGGGACCAATACAGCAGTGGACTGATGGCAGGAATGGCAGCATGACGTACTCACAGCCCACTACATAACCCCTGACAGCATGTCATATGGACAAAGCCTGGTATGTAGGTGGAGGACAGAGGCTGGAACATAGGCCCATATGTGAAATAATGTTGTCATACACTAAGCAAGTCGCTGGTGTTACAGGATAGGCTTCAACATACCCTTAGTCAGGCATATGTAGTTAGAAACACAAATGGATGTAGCCATGTACTGATGGCATTCAACAAACACACTGCCAGTGATATATCTGACACAAGATCTGTGTGGTGGACAGACAAAACATAACAGGCACACCTGTTGCCATCAAGTGGATAGGCTGACAGCTGAGAGCTATGCAGACAGACTGCATTCCATGTTAAACTAGTATATGCACACAAATCCAGTAACACTGGTGCTATACAATGCATACAACAACACTACTCACACTCTGTATTTCTGGAACCTCATACAAATATGTAGCTGGTCTGATTATGCAAGTTCTCTTGTAAGAGGTGTTGCTACCTGCTGTCATGTAACACTGCTTCCCACACAAAGGAAGGATGTCCACCATACAGAAGAGGTAAAGGGACCATGCCCACATGATGTATGGATTTATAGTAGTGGGTTGCCATGACAGTGGTAATTGGAAGTACTACACAGAATGCTGCATGCAGGTAGCAAGTGGAGGACACAGATTGGTGCAAAGGCCATCACCTGGTCATGTGCATCACCTACAAAAGCCGTGCTGCAGTCTATCCAAAGCAGCTCAATCCATTTACTAGAGAGAGACATATATATATATATATATATATATATATATATATATATCTAACAAAAAAAAATAGAAAAGAAAAAACATCCACCCAGCAAACTATCCAGGAGAGACATCATTCCCACAACAGGTATGTGAAGTATATATGCATGTAATTGACTGTAGTACTTGGTCCATAATAATGGGATAGATGATGTGGAATGATTTATATGTGCCATCAGATGTTGTAATGATGTTCAGCTGAACAACTGCTAAGGACAGTAGAGTCTGTCCCTGTGGGCAGTGGGCCGTACCCATCAACTGTGCAGAGCAATACTGACTGATAAGATTTTAGCCATTATAGTGTGTGTTGTGTAATGGGAAGCATGTATATTACTGTGGCCAATAGCTGGTGGTGGAAGTAATGCCATAATGATGGACACATGGGTTCCACAGCCCACCACTTGCAGGATACTCAGGGCAACCTGTATTGTAGCATGCTGGAATGCTATAGGTGTGTAATAATGTTACCTGCAATCTGGTCCTACATATACCCCCCAGTGTCAGGCTGTGTCCATATGTGGCACCTGTCTGTGTTGTAGCAAGGCAGAACAGTGCAGCTGTGCAGGAAGGTGTTGAGAGATTGTGGACCTGATATCTGAATGTACCCCATATATAGCTATGTGTATGTGTACACACACACACACATATATATATATATATATATATATCTACATGTATGTCCACAAATATACAGATACCCATGTGTAGACATATATATAAACACATATATATATATATATATATATATATATATATATATATATATATATATATATATATATATACACACACACGTCTACATATATACAAACACACACACAAACATATATGTATGTAAATACATGTCCCCTATGGTAACACCACAGTGCTGCATGCTATGTGCGAGGGAACAGCACACATAGCAAACACACAGATAACTACAGCTGTAAGTGTGTGCAACATGGACGGGTATGTCATATGTGAACAACTTGTTGGGAATACATTGCCCTTGTCTGTGAAGTATGGAATGGGAAGTATGGCAAGTATAGTTGTGGAGGTGATCAGGGTTGGTAGATATAGAGGACAAGCAAAGAATAATCCACGACCTTGAAGAAAGGAACCGGAACTCTGCTAAAGTCCAAAAGGCTGTATTTTTATTTCTGAAGTATTCCAAAAGTCACAGATAAAATCACACAAGCGCTTTCGCTCAGGCAATCCTGAGCTTTATCAAGTGAAAACAAATTGCAGTGTGCAGTAACCTCCATTAAATAGCCTGGCAATTATACAATTAACTAATTAGTGAAATCTAGTACTAAGGTACTCTGGTGCTTTAAAGTTGGGTGTTAAAAAAGTTAATCATTATATCAACTCAAAAAAATGAAATGTTTGCAATAACATGTGCACTTAAATAAATGACTAACCATAAAAAACATTTTAAAATGCCAGTTTCCTAGGTTTCAGAACATAAAAGTCTGAAGTCTGATTGGGGTTGTAGATTGTTGAAGAATATGCTTAAAAATGTGTTTAGATTGTCAGTGAATTGTTAAAAAAATTTTTCATTATTACTTTACACTGATAAAAACATGCAATAAAATATGCAGGAGATATTTTTAATACCCATCCATATAACATTTCATATAGAATTTGATTTATTAGTCGGAGTCCTATAACCGTGGATGTTCAATAATTTAGTGTGCTGTGTGGAGATGCTATGGTATGAAGGGGGTCAAGTGTGAGAGTTATAACCTAGCCCTCCTAAGCTTGAGGACCGGTTTAATGCTGATCGTCCCATTCAGACCTGGTGGCTTCCCTGCATTCAGTCTCGACTGCCATAATAGTTCACGGTAGCCCAAGGTGGATTCCCAGTCACCACCTCTTGCATCTGGCTCAACCTGTTCCAGGACTAGAAACTGGATTTTGGGTTCTGGGCAGGAGAGTGAGTGTTTGTAGAAGGCGTTGGTTTCCTTCTTCCTGGTCATGTCATAAAGATGCTCAGATCGTTTTCTTAATTCCCTCTCAGTTTTGCCCACATAGAAACTATGACAGTTGGTGCACATCCCCAAGTATACAACCGGTCTAGTGGCACAGGTGTAAAATGCAGAGGGGTGTATGTAGTAGTTCCTGGACGGAGGTATGGTGCTGTTTCTTTGGATATGGCATGACATTGGGCACAGGCACCACATTTGAATGTGCCCAGCCTTGGTTGTTTTACCTTCATCTTTTTTCTTTGATTTCTTTCAAATAATTCCTTTAAATTAGCCCCTCTTTTACGAACAAAACTGGGTTTAGGTGGTATGTAGTCCTTTAGTTCTTCAAAGAGGGTTAAAACCGGCCAGTGATGTAAGATTGTTTCTTCCAATTCATAGGAATTTGATGAGTATGTGTGTGCAAAACTGTTAGTATGAACAGTATCCTTGTTTTGTGTGTTGTTGGTCACTGGTACAAACCCCCCCCCCCCCTAATATTGGTTTGTAGAGGGAATGTCATGCAGATTTTACCTCTGCTGCTAGAGTTAGAAATAGTTCCAGAGGGTAACCTCTCTCCAAGAAAAGGTTTTTCAAAAATTCCACCTCAGAATCAAAATCTTTCTCCGTACTGCATATTCTACTTGCTCTGATGAGCTGCCCCTTAATGATCCCCCTCTTTTGATATGGTGGGTGGGCACTTTCGAAGTGTAGCAAGGAGTTAGAAAATGTTGCCTTGCGATGTAGTTTGGAATGGAAAGTTTTCTGATTGTAGTCCTTGTAAAGAGTAATGTCCAGGTAATGAAGTTCGTGCTGATCCACTGTGTGTGTGAATTGTAGGAAATTCGTTGTTGAATTGATATGTGTAAGGAATTCAGATAGGTTCCCTTCAGAGCCAGACCATAAAATACAGATGTCATCCAAATAACGTCTGTAGAAGAGAATGTGATCTTTCCATGGGGGTATTAAAATGAATGTATGCTCCCACATGTGCAATACTACATTTGCGTAGAAGGATGCACAAGATGCCCCCATGGCAACCCCCTTGCGTTGCCGGTATAATTCACCATTAAAAAAGATGAAGTTGTTGGACAAAACCATCTCCATCATTTCGGTAAGCAAGTTGGACATTTTGTTACTAAGGGTTGTCTTCTGGCCTAGAAATTGGGCAAACCATTCCAAACCTTTTTGATGAGGGATGCTGGAAAACAGATCTTTGATGTCCACTGTGACCATTAAGGTGTCTGGGGAGTAGCAAGAGGTGGGAATGTCCCGGAGGAAGTGCCAAGAATCCTTGCAGACATGGGACAATAAAATTTGTTTACACAATCAAAACCCTACTAATATTGAGGGTAACTGCACTATTTCAAGGAGAAACAACTTTGCCATATACAATTTTACGGACATGAACCTTCCTATAAATGCTTTTGATGTTTTCACCCGAGGGCTACATTTTGTCCCAACTAAACCTATGAATTTAACACAAGCTTTGATAGATTTAAAAATGTTTACCAGAGCCTTAAACTTAAATTTGATTTTTAAAGGGCAAACACTTAATGCAGCAGGCCCAACGCGTACAAGTCTCTTTAACCCCCCACTACACCCAATAATCCTCTTTTTTGAAAAGTTAGTGGAAAATGACTTCAGGAAAGTATATAATAATCAAGAAATTCTACTTCATCCAAATTTTTCTGAACAAGAAATGAATTTTATTGAACACTTGCATGAAGAAAAAATCAGGGTCATGAAACCTGATAAAGGAGGGGGAATTGTCCTTATGTTCTCAGAGGATTACGAAGCCCACATGCACACTATGTTGCAGAATGACGAACAATACGAGACGGTTTCACGAAACGAGATCAATATAGCCTTTGCTGAGATCAAGTACTATCTTAGTGACCTTCTATTACAACAGGCCATCAAAGAAAAGGTCTAGAACTACTTACATGTGGAAAAGCCCAGAATACCAGTCATCTTTGGGATACCTAAAACCCACAAAGGAATAAATCCACTACAATTCAGGCCGATTGTATCAGGAGCAGGTGGAGTGACTGAGCCCCTGGGAAAATTTATTGATTACATGACCAAAGAATACACGTCTTTATTGTCCCATGTCTGCAAGGATTCTTGGCACTTCCTCCGGGACATTCCCACCTCTTGCTACTCCCCAGACACCTTAATGGTCACAGTGGACATCAAAGATCTGTTTTCCAGCATCCCTCATCAAAAGGTTTGGAATGGTTTGCCCAATTTCTAGGCCAGAAGACAACCCTTAGTAACAAAATGTCCAACTTGCTTACCGAAATGATGGAGATGGTTTTGTCCAAAAACTTCATCTTTTTTAATGGTGAATTATACCGGCAACGCAAGGGGGTTGCCATGGGGGCATCTTGTGCATCCTTCTACTCAAATGTAGTATTGCACATGTGGGAGCATACATTCGTTTTAATACCCCCATGGAAAGATCACATTCTCTTCTACAGACGTTATTTGGATGACATCTGTATTTTATGGTCTGGCTCTGAAGGGAACCTATCTGAATTCCTTACACATATCAATTCAACAACGAATTTCCTACAATTCACACACAAAGTGGATCAGCACGAACTTCATTACCTGGACATTACTCTTTACAAGGACTAAAATCAGAAAACTTTCCATTCCAAACTACATCGCAAGGCAACATTTTCTAACTCCTTGCTACACTTCGAAAGTGCCCACCCACCATATCAAAAGAGGGGGATCATTAAGGGGCAGCTCATCAGAGCAAGTAGAATATGCAGTACGGAGAAAGATTTTGATTCTGAGGTGGAATTTTTGAAAAAACTTTTCTTGGAGAGAGGTTACCCTCTGGAACTATTTCTAACTCTAGCAGAAGAGGTAAAATCTGCACGACATTCCCTCTACAAACCAATATTAGGGGGGGGGGTTTGTACCAGTGACCAACAACACACAAAACAAGGATACTGTTCATACTAACAGTTTTGCACACACATACTCATCAAATTCCTATGAATTGGAAGAAACAATCTTACATCACTGGCCGGTTTTAACCCTCTTTGAAGAACTAAAGGACTACATACCACCTAAACCCAGTTTTGTTCGTAAAAGAGGGGCTAATTTAAAGGAATTATTTGAAAGAAATCAAAGAAAAAAGATGAAGGTAAAACAACCAAGGCTGGGCACATTCAAATGTGGTGCCTGTGCCCAATGTCATGCCATATCCAAAGAAACAGCACCATACCTCCCGTCCAGGAACTACAAGATACACCCCACTGGATTTTACACCTGTGCCTCTAGAGGGTTGTATACTTGGGGATGTGCCAACTGTCAAAGTTTCTATGTGGGCAAAACTGAGAGGGAATTAAGAAAACGATTCACGAGCATCTTTATGACATGACCAGGAAGAAGGAAACCAACGCCTTCTACAAACACTCACTCTCCTGCCCAGAACCCAAAATCCAGTTTCTAGTCCTGGAACAGGTTGAGCCAGATGCAAGAGGTGGTGACTGGGAATCCACCTTGGGCTACCGTGAACTATTATGGCAGTTGAGACTGAATGCAGGGAAGCCACCAGGTCTGAATGGGACGATCAGCATTAAACCGGTCCTCAAGCTTAGGAGGGCTAGGTTATAACTCTCACACTTGACCCCCTTCATACCATAGCATCTCCACACAGCACACTAAATTATTGAACATCCACGGTTATAGGACTCCGACTAATAAATCAAATTCTATATGAAATGTTATATGGATGGGTATTAAAAATATCTCCTGCATATTTTATTGCATGTTTTTATCAGTGTAAAGTAATAATGAAAAAAATTTTTTAACAATTCACTGACAATCTAAACACATTTTTTAAGCATATTCTTCAACAATCTACAACCCCAATCAGACTTCAGACTTTTATTTTCTGAAACCTAGGAAACTGGCATTTTAAAATGTTTTTTTATGGTTAGTCATTTATTTAAGTGCACATGTTATTGCAAACATTTCATTTTTTGAGTTGATACAATGATTAACTTTTTTAACACCCAACTTTAAAGCACCAGAGTACCTTAGTACTAGATTTCACTAATTAGTTAATTGTATAATTGCCAGGCTATTTAATGGAGGTTACTGCACACTGCAATTTGTTTTCACTTGATAAAGCTCAGGATTGCCTGAGCGAAAGCGCTTGTGTGATTTTATCTGTGACTTTTGGAATACTTCAGAAATAAAAATACAGCCTTTTGGACTTTAGCAGAGTTCCGGTTCCTTTCTTCAAGGTCGTGGATTATTCTTTGCTTGTCTTTGGTTTTTTGTGCATTACTTCACTAGATATAGAGGACAGCCTACAGGGGTGGTATGTGACACGTGGTGGGTTAACACCCTGGATGGTGTGTGTGGTCTGTGATGTGGAAGCCCCATGGGCCCCAATATGGACACAATGAGAACAAGCCTCCCATCCATTGCTACTCACAACAGCAGTCCACGTCCCAAAGGTGCCTGGCCTGGAGGTTGAGCAGGAGGAGCATGTGGACCCTGCAAATGTGTACTGGGTGCCTCAAGGTGATGGAGCACATCCCACATTTGTCTGTAGAGCCCGCTATGGTACAGACCCTGGACCTGACGTGGAGGGACAAGATCATGTCTGTGTGTGGCCGGGGGGGGGGGCAATATCCCCTGAGTTGGTTCCACCTGAAGGTATTGCTGGACCAGTACATGAGGAGGCCCCAGGGTGCGTCCCACATGTGATGTGGCCTGGTAACATGGGCAGATGAGTTTGGAGAGGTAGTTCTGCTGGCCAGTAGTCCATAAACATGCTATTGTGTCACTGTTGCAGAACATATGTGGGTAGTAATAGTCTACAATCCTGCAACATGTCCAACAGCTTGCATAGATATCCCCAGTAACACAGAATGTCAGACGTGCAGCAATCACATAGCAAACATACCACAGGCATTTATGGAACCATAGTGTGGCTCTAACAGTGGCATGCAGGTGAATCGTCTGTAACCGGCCAGCAGTGATAGTGTCCACACGGGGAACATGGCTACAAACGCATCGCACAAAGTGTGGTGCAATACAATATCTGTCCCACTGGTAGGTAAGCTCTAGCCATACCTATTGAACTGTGTGTGCAGTTTGTTGTCACTGATATGGTGGGGGGGGGTGACAGTGATGTGTATTAAGAACTGTGGTAACCTTGTTGTATGACTTGCTCACACCTGTTTCCATCTTTGTCTTTCAGGCAAGATGTCACATGGAAGGCTCCCAGCTTTCTCAGCTGCTGAAAATGACATTGTGGTTAACCACCTAATCCAGCACTACCCTGTCTTTGGCCGGGCCGCTCATGAGCAGCAGGAGTGGACCGCCCTGTGGAATGACCTAGTCCACAGGGTGAATGAGGTCGGACTGCATAACCGAAGTTATGAACAGGTCCGTCATCATTGTTCTGACCTGCTTCGCAATTCCTTTTGGCGTGCTGCTGCAGTCCGGGGGGATCACCACGCAATGGGGGGGGGGCCCATGCCATCCATCCCCCCCGGCACGTGTTGAGGAGCTCCTAGCCAGCCTCGTGGCACCTGCCCATCTGTATAGCCAACAACTGCCGGACATCATTGTGGAGGTGGGTGCTACCCACACACCGGCTGAGGAGCATGCAGATAAGGCCATGGCACATCAGTAGACCACTGTTGCATATGGATTCGCATCTGTACAGGTAGATCATGCATATCTGACATCATAATAGATATAGTTTGTTGCTGCATAGTAGTGATAAACAGATGTGCTTATGTGTTAGTATTGTGGACATGTACTGTTGATGTATTGTAATGCTGCACCCACACTGTAACAGTGCCACAGGTGTGGCCACTAACTTTGCATCTCTCACCATCTTATGTAGGTCCCTCCGGTATACCACCAAGGCAGCAGTCTGTAGCTGGTGAGTATGGTTTATGTTGATGCTTGCCAATACACCGGGCATGTAATGGCTATGGTATACTCCATGCACACATCTAACACACCTACCCAGAATGCATGCTGTACATGTGCACGTATGGTTGCTGTTATATGCACGGCATCACAGTGGTGACCATGATGTGGTATTGGAAGGGTATGTCAGACACCTGCAAGATAACTAACATCCTGTCATTGCGGAATGTGTCCACAGGGAGTAACATAATGGTGGGAGACATGGCCTACAGTAGGGACATGTTTGAAACATCACCCGTATGCAGTGCAACACCAGTGGATATACCAGTAGTACAATGGCAACTGTTGCAGAGTTAGACTACAGCATAACGTATTACTGTGTTCCACATTATCAGCTGGGACTAGGCTGTAACATGTGGTGTTCAGTGTATGGGACACTGCAAACTGACACGTGTAGGCCTTACTTGTCAAGCATCTGCAAAAAGGCTGAAGATGGGGGGGTGTAAGCATGACATACCAGTGCGCTGCAGCAGGGATCCTAAGGATGCTAACAATGGCTGTATCTGCACACAGGTTCAGGAACTGTGGCAGACGTAACCCTACCCCCACAGCAATAGTGATGGCAGTGTGTGAACACCAAGGGATGTGCACATGAGTAGACTTTGCAATCATGCAGATTAGGGGTACATGTGTAGGGCAGACTGAATATACACTGGCAAATGCAGAAGGGCTATCCTAATATAACACTGCTAGGAGTAGTGACTGCTGTAGTACACATAATAAGTGCAACAAACCGTCATGATAAGGGTGTGCACACACATGCACACACAGAGTGTAATAGTGTATGCATCGCGGTCAGCATCCGCACACCTAACACATTCCGTAGACACTGCATGTGAATGTACAGGGCATATGTCACATATCGGGCTCATATATTGTTAATATATTTGGTGAAGTGGTCCCATGGCAAATCAAGGAAGGGTGCGTCATATCAATAAGGGTGTGTACACTCCCCATAGCCACGGTATGCTCTGATGGTTGTCAGTGTAATAGTTTTGGATTGGTCATACATGGTCCGCTGATGTTGAGAGCTGTAAACCAGACATCAGGCATTCACAAATGACATCTGTCCACATATCATCCCAGGTATGTGTTGCTGAAAAACATAGGGGCTGTGAGCATTAAAGCTGACATAACTGACAAAGTACTACACATTCAGCAATGGGTTGTACACCTAGAGGTGTGGTGCACAGTATATGTCGGGGTGCAGAACAGATGCACAGCAATACTGTGTGCAGTGGTATCCAGGGGAAGGGCCATTGCCTAGTAACATGGCACATGCATCACACACATGTATACTGTTGCTAGCATGGATTGACTATAGCTGCACTGCATGCTGTTGTGTACCATATGATGTTATGTGATCCTATCTCGCCTACATTCTGACTGATGGGTTCGGAGCCGATCCCTCGGCTCCGACTCGGCACGCTTATGCCAAAGAGCGAAGTCTCTAATTGGCTGAGCTTACTATATCCCAGGATGCACCACCACCAATCCCCCAGATCTCGTTTGCCGCTAACCTGCGAAGACGTGGTCTCGAGCTGGCTGAGCTGAGTAGTTATTTTAACTAACTTTTTCTGTCAGTTTTTTGCTGTTTTTGTCTCAAAAAGCTGTTTTAACGGCTATTCTTCTACATTGTTGTGTGATTGGTTGGATTTGTTGAAAACTTTTGTTGTGTGATTGGGTTGAGTTTGGTAGGCCCCCTTCATCTAGGGCCTTCCCGGTCAGTCAACCCTCCTATAACTTACATATAGAGCAAAAGGCTTTAAATATTTTTGTAGCTCTGTTTGTTCTTACAGGGTTTTCAAAGTTCCCTGTCATTTGCGCTTTTAAGCGATAACTGTAAGGGGTGTTATCAGTAAGTCAGTAATTGTATTTTTCCTGTCAGATTACTGAAATTCTCTTTCCATAATGTCTCAGAATCCTAGGCCTTCGGGCTTTAAAAAATGTACAAAATGTAGTTTCAAAATGTCCATCACGGACGATCACTCGCTCTGTGTGTATTGTTTAGGTGCAAAACACTTACAGGAGTCATGCAGCGTATGTCACGCTTTTTCCTCAAGGGTCCTCCAGGAGAGGAAAAATAAATTGATTCTTAAGGGGTTAATTAAACCTTCTTTTGAAGAAGCCTTGGCATCCTCTCCTTCTCCTGCTAAAAAGAAAAGGGCGTCGGTTCCGACCAGTCCGTCGGATCCGACCGCTAAGAGACATAGGCAGGCCTCTCCTTGCTCCAAGGACTTCGAGCCGAGGTCGAACGTCTGCCTCGATGCCACCAGTATCGACTCCTCTGGCTTCGGAGCCGATGGCTGGGGCATCGAGGCGGGTCACCTTCGGCTCCACTGGTCTCGGAGCCGACAAGGGTCGCCAGCTCAGACACTTCCTCCTCGGCGAAGTCCACCTCGGCACCGATGGAATCTGGTGTATGTATTCCTTCGGCGCCGATACTCATCGAGTCACCTCGAGCCGGTCCCCTAGCCCTTTGGGGCCGTTGGAGAGGCCGCTCGAACCCGTTCTGTTTCCTCTCGGTCTTCGAGGATGTCAGATTCTGATATAGACAGGGTGCTCCAAAGACTGTTCCAGTCCCCAGTCTTCCAAAAATTTGTTTGGTTCCGACCCAGTTGGCTTCGGAGCCGATGACCCTGGCCCACCCCATTGCCATTCCTCCTCCGACTGCTTGGCTCCGGAGCAGGTGCTGTTGGAGCCGGTGGAGATCTTAGGGTCGGCTCCGACCCTTACTCCAACCCGGCCGGATCCGAGTTTGGTACGCGGACTTCTTCGGCTGGACCCGGGGTGATGTTTCGACCTATGCTGGTTCCGAGCCTCCCCTCGGTGCTTCGGCTGCGGGACTTCCGTCGGCCATCACGGCTCGGGACCGGACACTCCCAGGATTCTGGGGTCCGGCTTTCAGAGCCATGAGGAGTGCCTTGGCCAAGTCCTCTTGGTCATCTCTCCGGCTTTACCGCACCTTCCTGGGCGTGGAGACTGGGTCTTTGGCAGTTCCCCTGTCCGTAGTCAGCGGAGCCCGGGCCTGAGGTTACCCCCATTGGGGTTCCCTCCTCCTGAGGGTTCTTCGAGTTGTCTTCGGAGGAACCCCAAGGAAGAGATCGTGCAAGAGGAAGCACGTGGACTCCCCGAGTCTATTACATCAGACACTGATCTTGATGATGCAGAGGGGTCCCGAAGTCATCCTCGGATGATGTCTCATTTGCAGACATCTTAGAGATCCTCAAACAACGAGGCTGGATATCCAAACCCCCTCTGCTGATGAGTCAGTGCTCCTCAAGGCCTTTGGGGCTCAGCCCTCCGCCTCCTGGGTGTCTCCGCCTCGACGAGCTTCTGGATTTGGTTTGTCGGGCGTGGGAACACCAGATACTGTGGAACCAGTCCCTTCTCGTCCAAATAAATTTTTGTCTGCTCCCCGAGAAGGAGTTCCTCACTAAAGGCGTGGCTGTAGATGCCATGGTGGTGGCATCTGCTACACAACAGGACGTGGCAGAGGCTTCAACGTCCGTCCATCCTCCTAATAAGGAGTCTAGGAGTATGGACAGGTACGGAAGCGCACCCTGACTTCAGCGGCCTTTACTTTAAGGTCTCTGAATTATTTGGCACATTTTACCAGGCTTCAGAGGGATCTGGTCAAGGAGTTGTCAGATTCCCTCTCGGTAACCTACCTGAGCAGCTAGCCCAGTCGGTTAGCTCTCAGTTGGCTATCCTTACGTCAATTTCTAACTCGTCCATGAGGCTCATTTCCTATGAGGCCGAAGGGGCGGGTAGAGCGGCAGGCACAGGTGTGGCTCACGGAGACAAGCCTGGCTCGCTTGTGTCAGTTCATGGAGGCCTTCAAGTCTTCCTTCGCCGACGCTCCCTTTGATGGGTCCTCCTTGTTTGGACCCAAGGTTAAAGACACCCTTACCCGCTGTGAGCAAGAGGGAAAAACTTTATCTGCCGTAGGTGCCCGTTATTCCACTCCCTTTCGGCCTTACCCCAAGGCTAAAGGAGGGGGGAAAATGTGGTTCCGCAAATCTCGTAAGTTTTTCTCCCAACAGCAGGAAGATTCCCGTTCCAGAGGCAGAGGACGGGGAAATTTTTCAGGGAGATGCCGTCCCAGAGGCGGCAGAGGGCCCCGCAATTCTGGAGACCGCGAGTCCTTTCGTGGCTCTTCAGCCTCCCACACGTCATGAGGGATGGCCCGGCTGTGCTGCTCCGGAGTCAGTTGGGTGTCGTTTTGCCAAGCACCTAAAAGCCTGGGAGTCAATCACTCAGGACAGATGGGTGCTTCGGATCATTGCCGGAGGTTACACCATCCCATTCACATACTCGCCCCCACCGTCCAAAAGAATCCCGAACCCACCACCCAGTCAAAGGGAAATGGCAGCCGCAGAAGCTTTAAAGCTGCTAGAAAAAGGAGTCATCCAACCGGTCCCCACAGACCAGATCGGATCAGGAAATTACTCCAGGTTCTTTTAGTGCCAAAAAAGTCAGGGGACCTGAGACCAATATTGGATCATAGCAGACTGAACCAATCCGTAACGAATACCAAATTGCGAATGGTCACGTTACAATCCATTCTCCCATTGTTGGAGAAGGATGTTTGGATGTGCTCCATAGACCTCAAGGACGCCTATTATCACATACCGATACATCAGGCGTCCAGGAGGTATCTGCGCTTCAGCCTGGGAGTCAGTCATTACCAATTTTGCGCTCTGCCCTTTGGTCTCACCACAGCCCCCAGGGTGTTCACCAAGTGTTTGGCAGTAGTGACGGCTCACCTGAGAAGTCTTGGATTCCAAGTGTTTCCCTATCTGGACGACTGGCTCCTGACTGCCACCACCAGGCATCTACTGATGGACAACCTCAAAGCCACCATCTCCCTGGGTATTACCCTGGGGATTACATTCAATTGGTCAAAGTCTGTCTTGCTGCCCTCTCAGCATAAAGTTCATAGGAGCAGAGATAGACTCAAGATTGATCTTGGCGTCTTTCTTCCTGCGAAAGGATCCAAACTTTACAGGGCCAAGTTCAAGCTCTGATCTCGAGATCCAAAGCCCCAGCCAGGATGGTTCTACAAGTTTTAGGCTCAATGTCTGCCACTGTTCTTTTAGTTCCTCTGGCAAGATTGCACATGAGGATTCTTCAGTGGCTATTGTCAACTCAATGGTCCTTTCAGGATCTTCCCCTCAATCATCACATCATGATTACGGAAATATGCAAAGGGACCTTCGCTGGTGGCTTCAGACATCCAATTTGGATCAAGGAAGCCCCTTTGTTCTTCCCTCTCCAGTGGTTACCCTGACGACAGATGCCTCCCAGATAGGGTGGGGGGGGGCATTGTCTGGGCAGGCTAGTTCAGGGCTCCTGGCTTCCAGACGAAGCTCTTCTCCACATCAATGTGTTGGAGATGAGGGCTGTACTTCTATCCCTACAGGCCTTACACAAGTTTCTTCCTCAGGGCATCATCGCCATCCACACAGACAACATGTCGGTGGTCTGGTATCTGAACAAACAAGGAGGGACCAGATCGTACCCCCTTTGCAGAGAGGCCATGAGAGTGTGGGAATGGGCTGTAGCTACCAACCGCTTCTTGGTAGCGACCCACATTCCGAAGGTCAAATATATTGGCAGACAAATTGAGCAGGACAATTCTCTCTCCTCACGAGTGGTCTCTAAACCACACAGTAGCAGCTCAGGTTTTCAGGAGATGGGGGCCGTGCTGCGACCTATTTGCAACTCCACTAAACACCAAGTGCCAAAGGTTCTTCTCCTTGATCCCACATCAGGGAGTACCAGCTATGGATGCTCTAGCACAACCTTGGCCAACAGGGCTACTTTATGCCTTTCCTCCAATTCCACTTCTCCCCAAAGTTATTCAAAAGCTTCTCAATTGGGGTCCTCAATGATACTGATTGCCCCGTACTGGCCTCGTCAGGTATGGTTTCCTTACCTGAAGAAGCATGCGGTGGGCGATCCGTGGACTTTAGACCTAATTCGGACCTGCTAATCCATCAGTCGGGACATCGGCATCAGTCCCTTCAATCTTTGAAATTGACAGCTTGGCTCCTCCACTTCCGACTTTAGTCAGAAGGCACACACTAGACCCGAAGTTGTTCACATTTTATCTTCGCCCACAAACCCACCACTAACAAATTGTACCTCAGTAAGTGGAAGAGGTTTGCTATCTGGGCTCAACTCAAGGGCTTAGACCCTATCACTGCTCCTGTCCCAGAGGTTTTGAAATTCTTAACATCCCTGTTTAATCAAGGATCTTCTGTCTCTACTATTAAAGTCCAACTAGCGGCTATCTCTAAATTCCACGAATCCATGGATCCTCCATTGATGAGTAGCAGACTATGCAAAACTTTCATTAAAGGTGCGGGCCTATTAAGACCCCCAATTTTTCATCCTGCCTCCGTGGGATCTTGATTTGGTGCTTGCATTAACATCTTCCCCTTTCGAACCGGCTGCTACATGTGAGTTAAAATATCTGTCTTGGAAAACTGCCTTCTTAGTTGCAATTACTTCTGCAAGAAGAGTTTCAGAGCTTCAAGCCCTGTCTATTAAGCCACCGTACTTGATTTTCCACAAGGATAGAGTATCACTTAGGCCTAATCCATCCTTTGTCCCAAAGGTCTGTTCTAGTTTCTGTCTCCAACAATCTCTAGAGCTACCAGTTTTCTTCCCAAAATTCTCCAATGAAGCAGAATACACTCTCCATAAATTGGATGTTCACAGGCAATTACGCTTCTATTTAGACAGGACTCAGCAACCGTAAGTCAGACCAGTTGTTTGTGTCCTTCTCAGATAATAAATTGGGTCAAACCATCACAAAAGCTACTATCTCCAAATGGATCAGAGATTGCATAACTCAGGCTTATTCTTCTTCAAATAAGCAACTTACAACATCTATCAAAGCTCATTCTACCAGAGCTATGGCTACTTCTATAGCTTTTCATTCCAAGCTTGCTATATCGGAAATTTGTGCTGCGGCTACTTGGTCCAATCCGCACACTTTCATTTCCCACTACAAATTGGATGTGGCATCTAAAGGACGAGCTTCATTTGGTTCCACGGTACTCAGGAGTGTTTTCCAGTGAGCCACCCAGGATTCAGGTGCTAGGGACGCTGTCCCATCAGTCAGAATGTAGGCGAGATAGGATCACATAACATCTTTTAGTTATGTACTCACCATAACTTCAGATGTTTGGGATCCATCTCGCCTACATTCCTAATACCCACCCTCCTTCCCCCTGCCTTGGAGATCAGAAGAGATTGAACGGTTTTGAGTTCTACTGTTTTATCTTGTTTCATCTGACGATGTTATATAAGCAGGGCGTGCATGTGTGCATGTATGCGGACAAACTAGATCTGGGGGATTGGTAGTGGTGCATCCTGGGATATAGTAAGCTCAGCCAATTAGAGACTTCGCTCTTTGGCATAAGCGTGCCGAGTCGGAGCCGAGGGATCGGCTCCGAACCCATCAGTCAGAATGTAGGCGAGATGGATCCCAAACATCTGAAGTTATGGTGAGTACATAACTAAAAGTTATGCATGTTGACAGATGGGTAATAGGAGGACTTTGTGTACTATCATTGTGCAACCTCACCTGTGTCTGTGTGTGTCTCTCAGTGGGTGGTTTGTTTGACTGTAGGGTCACTCGGGTGAAGTGGAGGGAATTTGATGCTTGTAGGATGCTTGTGTGCATGTGTGTGTGTTTGGGTGTCCATTTATGCACATGTGTGATTGTGGGGTTCTTCATACAGCAGTACTTCCCTTTGGGATTGTGCAGTACATGGACATGGACTGACCCATGACACACCAGGAATACTTGTCGTGTATGTAATCACAGGACAGCTAATAGTATAGTAAGGTCTGTAGCATGGAACAGACATTGGGAGGGAAGGTAGACACCAGGTATACCCTTAATATCGCATTCAGCAGAGAGGTGACTGACAACCCACGTATGCAGCATTACAGATGCATTGGGGAATTTAGACAACACCAGGGAATGTATCCATATATTACAGTTGTCACATGATATGCTGATTGAGCAGCATATCTGGCATGTACTGAGCAATGCATACACATGACACTCCAGTGCATGATATTATGGAGTGAACATAGTGGCCCCTCACATAAATGGGCCATGCTCATGATGCCCGGACATACACAGGGTGAACACTGAATGACAACAGTGAGGCTATGTAAAACCACTCCACTCAGGTAATAGAATAACAGGTCTTGTGTTGTGATCACTTGTCTAGTCATTTAGAGGAATGATATGTTAATGAGTGGTATTAATGAGTGTATGTTACCAAGTGTGATGCAGGATGGAGAACGCATGGGAATATACGTGGGACTGTCTGTAAAGTCATTGACAGTTAAGTATTAAAGTGGTTTGTGTGTGTGTGTGTGTGTGTGTGTGTGTGTGTGTGTGTGTGTGTGTGTGTGTGTGTGTATGGTTATGGTTATGCAATGCTGTATAGGTCTTACAGTGCGTTTATTGTTTTCCCCCACAGGTGGCGAGGTGGGTCAGGGTCCCTCCTACATGCAGTCTGATGTTGGTGTCCATACAGAGACAGTGAAGATGATGATAGTACTGTTGAGGCACAGGTGGGGTTGTCAGGGGCCAAAACAGCACCATCATTTCACATCCCCCTTTTAGCCAACCCAACCCCGCACACAGTTTCAGTGCCTATACATACCCCATCACCAGTGGCCATAGCAGAGGGACAGCTGGCATTTGGTGGCAGTGCACAGGAGAGTGTGGTAACCATGCCTACATCTGATCACAGCAGCCATAGCCGGATGTCTGGCAAGGCACCACATAGACAAATGTCCCAGGGTGCTCATGGTAGGGCCACTGGTCATCATGCCCCTGGCAGATGCGCCACAACTGATACCACCAGGCTCATGTTTCAGGCTGTCATGGTGGCGCAGGCATGTATTGAATGTTACACCAGACAGGGCCTGAGGCTGCAGAGGGCTGCTCTCACATCTGCAAGCGAGAACTTCCGTGAACTGTCTGGTGCCATCCGTGCTTATACCGAGCTCATGGATAGATGATCTGGTGAGATGATGGCCCTCACCGACTGTGGTATGTCTGTTTTTGAACGTGTGGTAGAAGTGCAGCGACGGCCGCGTGGATGTAGGCCAGCAATGCCAACAGCTGGAAGTCAACGTGGACGTGTCAGGACACCAAGTGGCTCCCATAGTAGCAGTACCAGCGCCGGCACTGGGGGGGGTGCTGTCCACACCACACCACAGCAGGCCATAAGCACGTAGTCCTGGCCAGTCCCAGGAGGGACCTGGTTCCAGCGGACATCTGTCATCATCAGAGGTAAGTAGCACATCAAGGCCTGTACCTGGACTTGCCCATGGAACCCCTGGCAGGCACAGCCCATGGAACCCCTGGCAGGCACAGCCCATGTTTCCATGGCTGGAGGCAGCAAACTGCACACCCTGCCAGCTATGGTCTGCAGCTGTCCATAAACACCTGTGTAGGGCTGCCATATGGCAGAACTGTGTGCATGCATACCCACACACTATACGAACACACCTCGGGCAACCCCATACCTACACACACCACATCACCACGCCCAGTTCATTTCATTGCACCCCTCACCCACACACATGGTGTCAAATGTATGGCCCACCCTCTGCCTCTGGCAAACCAACAATACACCCTGTGCAAATGATGATACCCATGCCACATCCTTGTCATCCATAACATCAATGCAGGGACAAGCTAATATGGTTCTGATGCACACTGTGACTGTACTACAGTGTACCAAAGTATTGCAGTGTAACATGTCAGGAGTGAAGTTTAATGCATACATGTCAGGTAGTGTAACCATCCAGCAGTGATGCATTGTAGCTGTTAGTAACACTGGTTGATTGTGGTCTCCATAATGTTACATGCAGAACGTCCTCAGACATGTACAGGATACTAATGGGGGATGTAATGGGTGTATATGGGCAATACATAGTGTGACATACCTTCATATACACATTAACAAACACATAACAGGCAGACACACGTCCAAGAGACCTGGGTCTGTTGCTGCTACCTAACTTGACCATGTGTCCAGTGTGTTACAGGTAGGCTGCACACAGCACATGCATAACTGGGCTGGATTGTGGTATCACTTACCTGTATGGTTGATGGTGACAGTGGTAACCATAAAGTGGTACATGGGACATATACCATGTGTACCTTGGTGTAATGACAATGTACACAGCACCCACATCCCCAGTGGATATTGTACTCCTTGAAACCCATGATGACACTCTGACATAACCACAATCACACATTGCCCATGACTGCAATACAACCCATTGTATATCCCAGCAATGGTACTGCAGGGATATGCATCTAATGCACATGCCACAGACATAGTAGGGTGTTCCATTGTCATGCCTCACCTATGGGCAGCAACAATATCTGTACTACTGTGCGGCAATGGGTAGTGTAATAGGACTATGTGGCCTCGGAATGCTGTACCCTTCAGATATACAGACATGCAGACATACACTTGCCAGAACTCAATGGGTATCCCATGCCTATTGACCCATTTGTACAACACTGTTGTGCTGGTACTGCAAGGCTTGTGTAGCCGGTATGGAGAGGAGCATAACAGGGTACATGTAATCTCCCATTCAGCAGCAGACAGAACTGACTATGGCAAAGGGTGTTGCTGTGGTTTTGAAGGCCGTCATGGAATTCCCAAGTACAGGTGTGCTAACACACAGACACTGCTAGACTCAGTAATGCAGACTTACACATGTGTCAGTATTGGGGTGCATCGCTGCAGGTGGTCATAACTGTGTACTTAGCTATTGTCCATGGAGAGATGGGTTGTGTAGGGGATGTGTGTACAGTGGTATCCTGCCACCTGCCATGTGGCAGCAGGCAATCTATCGACAGACACCACTGTGGTGACCCTCAGGGTGAGAGTGACATGCATCAGCCAATCCTCTGGGTGCCTCCTGCACATGGCCACTGAGGTGATCAAGTTAACATGTATGCAACATGTATTACAACACATGGTTAGTGTCTGTGATGGAGACCTGTACCCAAGCATGTTCTACTGACTGTGGTAGTGTAGTGGAGGTACCCCTGGCGTGTGGTTCGTACAGGGTGTTCTCTCCTATATGTGCCAGTTCTTACACAGCTGGGCAGAAATGTAAGTCTCATCAAACATAGTTTGCCTGCACTTATCCAAGCTGGATACCTGCCATCTGCACATCTGTACAGGGACTGACAGTCATCAGCTTGGCAAGTAGCTATGCAGTAGGATGAAAGGATGAATGTGTTGACACGTTTGACAATATGAGGGAGGGTGGCCTAATGTTTAAGGTGTTTGCCTTGCAAACACAAGGTGTAGGGTTTGAGTCTCACAAGGGATAATTGGCTAGGCTTAAAATGGCTCGCAAGGGCAATTAGTCTAGTACTAACCTATGAACATGCCTATAACTACATGTTGGAAGTTCTCACTAACATGCTGTACAGACGGTAGTCTACAGTTGCATTCCATATGTTGGATCATTATCCAGTAAGGGGATATATACTGTGACACAGCTCACACACCAGGGATACAACAGGGAGGCCTCCGAGTCCAGCTATGCCAGCAGGTGTGCCTGCTGTTAGTACTACATTTAGCACTCTACTCTTGCCTGGGACAGCACTGTCAACAGTAGTACCGCCATGAATATACTACATGCCAGTTTGACAGCATGTACCCTGGGCTACTACCTCTGTATGTAACACATTCACATGGATAACAGTGCTGTACAGACCTCTTATACATCTGTGTCCCAGACATGACACTCACACCCCTTGCTGCTGTAATGACAGCACATAGGCACATGTATTGTACATGGCATTACATACACTTATTACAGATGTCATTACCCTGCTATGTTATCAGACTGGGTGGTATGAACTGGTTACCAGGGTTAAGCCATGCTTAGCAGTTATCAACATTGCTCCAATATAACAGCTAAGCTGATTTGCACACTGATACGCGAAGCCTACACTGTTTAAGCACCCGTATGCTAACCCATAGCCTAGCAGCGCTTACCGTTGCACAAACCCGCACAAATGCGCTTACAGCTGCTCAAAACTGCCTTAACCACTCTATATTCAACAGCCCTTGTTCTGCCCAGCAACAAAATGAACATCCCTTGCAGGTCTTGAACCCATGACCCTGTACACTATAGTCACAACACTTAACCACTACGCCATGACCACTGTGAAGACAGCTGTTGTTTTTACAATATATCTGTCAATACGTATATTGATTAGTATTGAACAATTGCCTTTAATTCCACAATTGTGTAGTACTTGTTATTAATATTACTGTTGCATTACATATGTTGTTTTATCATAATGTACACATCGGATACATACAGTGAGATATATCTGAAAGGGTATACACAACCATGAGGTTTACACATGACAGGAATATGGACATATACATATATGTTGATATGTCTACATGTACATACACATGTATATTCATACATATGTCTGTATACGCATCTGTATAGTGCATCATACATATGGCCATGTGTAGATCTCTTTTATATACATATGTATATATATATATATATGTATTTGTACATATACATATCCATCTATGTATGTATATGTATCTATATAGATATATGGATAATTATATATACATATATGTTCACCATATGTCCAGAACATGGAGTGGAGTCCTACCTCAGCCCCAATAGTCCCGACCTCTTAGTGCAGGGGGATATCAGGTATGTATTACAGGTATATATGTAGACTGTTGTTACTGTAATAGGGGTTGACCTAACAGACGTGTGTGGGAGGTCACATCTGCTTGTAACATGTGCACCATTGGCAACTGACAGATATCCAAAGGACATCATAGTACAGTACCACTGCTAGCACAGTAATGATCCTGTGGACTACAGCAGAGATGTGGGCAGTAAATATGGACAGTCTGACACGCACTTGGTCAGTCCAGAGGTTTACACAGAACCCCTTAGTACAAAACATGTGGACCAAGCCTGACAACGTGGATGGTAACAGCCATGCAGATGAGTATATCACGTAAATACTGGTATACATTTGCCCCCATAGGTTATGCATTCACACACCCCTGTTTGTCTTGACACATAACCGCTGGTACAAAGGTGACATGGCAACATACTACACACTAGTTAGTGACATACATCTGTATAGCATCCCACTGCTTTGTCAGAAATGCATGACTGTTATGGTGGCCTGGCAGCAGTATATCTGGCTAGTATCTGGGCATAACATCACACTGGGTAAGTACACTAAGCTGCTAGGCATGTAACAAAGCACTGTGCAGGCTACAGGCAGACTGCCACAACACTGGCCTACATTTCTTATGGGGGAATACTCTTGTACCTGCATATATAGCAGGCTCTACAGGCATGACACAGCACAGAGTAACAGACCCCTGTGTGAAAGTGCGTGAACACAGCCACATATGTTAAGCTAGCTTAATATTACAGTATATGGACTATCTGATCAACACCATCCTCACATGTACCACTCACACACTAACCCTACATATACGGGGCCACTACACATTGTGGTCCAATGTCTGTTTGTGGTATGGGACATGTGTGTGTTTGGCCCTACAAACATGTAAGCTGATATGGTAACATACACTGGAGCAGCATGTAACATCAGATAGAACAGGACCAAGAACTATGACATCTACCACAGTCTGTACACAGACTAAAGTACATCTTCACAATACACTGTCAACAATCACCATAAGTACACAGACCTCAGTACTGTACACACAACCACAGAATGCCCAGTTTATGTCCTCAAATAAAACCCCTACTATACATAACATGTGTAGCAGTCTAATATTTCACCGGCTTATCAGATATGATGTAAATAAATAATGGTGTACAGAACATATGCACCTCTTACTGCATGACATATGTACAAAGGTTGACAGAGATATGGCTGGAGGCACAAACACGGGGCCAATATTGACATGTTGCTGTGATAGCCTCATACATTTGCTGTTGTAACAGGGTTTGTTGTGACATATGTCCTATGAGGGATATGAAGTTAGTAACTCTCATGGCTGTCACCATGTACTGACTGCAGTCCTCAGACTATGTTTCTGCAGTTCTCAGAAAGGTGCTCTGTGAGTAACACAAGAAACAAAAGGCACCACTCACTGCCCAGTCTGCAGATGACCCTACAGATGGGGGTTTTCTCAGAAACATAACACTGTCTTGACAGGTATTAAAACATGTAGCCCAGCCATATCCACACACACCCTGTTAAACCGACATTACTCCAAATGCAGGATAGCAATACTTACATTCTGTAGCCATGTCAGGCACATCCGCCTCCTGTTTGTTTTGGCCTGTTTCCACAGTGTATGTTGTTAGAGGTAAATCCTCAATTAGTCTGTGATGCTATTTGCCAAACACCAGATCTAGCTCCTGCTCACAGTGAATGAAAAGGCCCAACACCAGCATGATGTTCCTAGATATTGGAGTGTGTTTCCTTGCCATTGGCTATGGGAATGTTACCACAGCTGTTCCACATGCAATCAGCTAGAGGAGGACTGCAATTTGTGCAGAGGCCATCAGGTGATCATGAGCATCACTTACAAAACACATGCTGCCTAAGCAAAGCAGGTATAGTTCTCCACATCCACCAGAGAGGGTGTGTGAGAGGCACACATAGACAAAGTAAGTCATGGAGGGGGTGGCAGAGTAAAACCTAAGCATGTTTGTGTCACACACCTACCAGTACAGGGTATCAAACCCCTGAATGACTATGTATTGCTATCACATGTCTATGCAGTTATTGCATGCGCCACATACCTTACATGTTGAGGAGCTGTCCAGATGTGTATGTGATGGTGAGTCACATCTGCAACAGTGATATGGTAGTGATACGGTAGGTGTAGTGCATGTGCCTGTCCACGTGAACAGGTGCCAGCGTCAACACAGCCACACTCTCTCAGGGACTCGCACACATTGCCACACTTGGCAGGGTCAGGAATACACTTCCTAACTAGTTAGTTTGCCACAATACAGTACTGCGCAGGTATCACATGCACCACAGTGGTTATCCAGAGGTTATATGGGCAAAAGGGTAAGTGAAGGTGTCTGACATCAGACAGCATGCTTCAGTATGCCATTGAGGGTTGTAGTGAGTGTGAATGTGGTTGAAAGCATCATACACCACACACCGACACAGAATGCCAGTACTGACATGCATGCATGCATTGCGTCATGCTTGTGTAGCGGTTGACTGTGCCAGAAGGCTATGCAAGGCTAGGTGAAGGGTATACCTTGGCATCAGGCCATATGACAATGGTCTGCAGTGTGGCTCAGGGGGTAGTGTCTGGAATGGCCCTCACAGGTGGTATAGTATTCACCATCCAGTCACCTGGGTAACTATTGTGTGTGGCCATTGCTGTGCAATGCTTGCCATGTATGTGTTCTTTAGTCCATCACATGGACGCTGTCTGGGATGTGCACACATCCCACATGCATGTCGGTGACATGTGGAACTGTACCTGGAGTGTCTGGCCCATGTTGTGTACACAGACTATCATCAGATGTGCCTGTCTTGGCCTCATGTGCTGCGAACAGGTAATGGGCAGCAGGTTGACCCTGCACCCACATTGATAACATGATACAGGTATTCCCTGGTGTCAGTGGCATCTGTCCATACAGGGCATGTTTATAAGGCTTGGTATGTCTTTTGTGTGTCACATTTGATGGCACCACAGGTGTTGCAGGCGTCCTGTGGGGAACATAGTGAAGGCACACTCTGCGCGTACTTGCGTATTATACTGATGGACAGGGTGTCATGCCTTCTGTAGTCCACTGCAATCCCACCAGGGTTACTATCTGTGGGCAATATGCAGGGTACTACCAACATAGCGGTTGTTGCCTAGGCAAGTGTGTTTGTGTATGAGACATGGGTTGAGAGTGTTCTCTGTGTAATACAGGGGTTGCTAACTTTGTTCACCAGGCCTTGATGTCACATGTAGGGGTATGGATTGCACCCCAGCCTCTTGTTCATTTCACATCTGTTATCCTTGTAAGGTGGACATTGTGGCATATAATAGCACCAGCAAATAAGAAATTTGCAAAACCCACTCCACGAGACCAGTTGTTACACACTCACAGCCACCTCCACACAGGATATGAATGACAAACGCACGCACACACACACACACACACACACACACACACTTGCCATGTCTGGGATTAGAACTCCTACCTAACTAGTTTATTACACTACAGCATTATGCAGTTATAGGATGCGACATGGAGATTACTGGAGTACTCCTTCCCAAAGGTGTATTTCACTGGGTATGACATCAGCAGGCTTGCCAAAGAAGGTCATTGGAGGTTGTAGTGACTGTGAATGGCCTCAAAATCATTGCACCCTACACAGACAAGGACATACACACAAACATCCACACTTGCCATGTGTGGGAATAGAACCCATACCAAAGTACTATATCACACTACAGCATTACTCTGTTATAGGACGCACCACAGAGATTACTGGGCTTCTTCTTTCCCAAAGGTGCATTTCACAGTGAATGACATCAGCAGGCTTGCCAAAGTAGGGCATTTGAATTGTAGTGAGTGTGACTAGCCTAAAAAGCATTCCTCCCTACACAGACAGACAGACACACACACACACAGTTGCCATGTCTGGGATTAGAACTCCTACCTAACTAGTTTGTCACACTACAGCATTACGCAGTTATAGGACGCGCCACTGAGATTAATGGGCTACTCCTTTCCCAAAGGTGTATTTCACAGTGAATGACGACAGCAGCCTTGCCAAAGTAGGGCATTTGAATGGTTGTGAGCGTGACTAGCCCAAAAAGCTTTCTCCCTACACAGATAAAGAAACACACACACAAATATCCACACTTGCCATGTGTGGGAATAGAACCCCTACCAGAGTACTATATCACACTACAGAATTACGCTGTTATAGGACGCACCACAGAGATTACTAGGCTACCTCTTTCCCAAAGGTGTATTTCACAGTGAATGACATCAGCAGCCTTGCCAAAGTAGGGCATTTGAATTGTAGTGAGTATTACTAGCCTAAAAAGCATTGCTCCCTACACAGAGATACACACACAGTTGCCATGTCTGGGATTAGAACTCCTACCTAGCTAGTTTTTCACACTACAGCATTACGCAGTTTTAGGACGTGCCACAGAGATTACTGGGCTACTCCATTCCCAAAGGTGTATTTCAAAGTGGATGACATCAGCAGGCTTGTCTTAGTAGGGCTATGGGGAGGGCAGTGTGTATGCATGGGCCATAACCCATTCATCTGGTGGTTGACACACCACACACAGGCACATGCAGGTTTGTATTTCACAGGTACATGTATACAACTGCTAGATGACTACTGGCTTGTACAGTCATGTTGCACAGCTAGCACTTGCACCACAGAGCCTGTACTGCTGACGGATACCAGTGGCTATTTTCTACAGTGAGTGACATTTACACATCATGCGGTTGTAGCCATTTGGCTGTGTGCTGGGTGGGACAGGCCTCATGATGGCAGGCTCTTTGTCACTGTCGCTCTCTTCCACACATCTATGTATGTCTAGTTTTGGCATATTATAGTATGTTGTCCTTGGATATATGTCTGTATTCCTATCCAATGTGTGTGCAAAGCATGACTGGTGCATACTGAGGAGTGTATGCACTAACATCTGCTACTGTCAGATATGTACGGCCACTGTTGTTTGCAGACATGGGCTTCATTTGTTTGTGTGTGAGCATGCCCAGTATGCCCTTCTGTAATGAATGCGTAGATCCATTCCAGGTAGTTTGTACTCCAGTGCAGACCTTTGTGTTCTACACCAACAGGTAGCAAACTGTTTCTGCAGGATATTCTGTAGATCAGTTGGCAATATGGGTCAAACTGTGCAAGGGATAGTGTGTACTGTAGGAAATTGTGTCTGTGCTGATTCTGCTACATGGTACTGGTGTTAGCAGAGATATTCAGACATGTGTACTGTTATACACTGTGATGTTTTATGTCCTCAAGTACTGTCAGGTGGACATTCTTGCTCACAGTGATGTCCTGGAGAACAAGGGTGAATCCAGCTGTGTCCAGTATTGTGGCCAAACGCCTACATATTCATGGAAAGTTATGCCATTCTGGAGAGGGAGCTGCAGACACTTGCTGCTGGGTCTGTGTATCCAGTTCAGCACCTTGGTACAGTGCTGGCAGAGGATCCCATACTTTTGTACATCCATCAACATGACAGTATGGCCTTATCTTGCTGTGGCAATACCTCACAGCTGTACAGATAAACACAGGTTAGCCAGAGGCAGGGGTCATAAGTCAGGACATTATCCCTGTTGTGGTGTACGGGCAGGTTTGTAGCCACCCATGTATGTGTTTGCAGCCAGGGATAGTATGTGCACACGGCTGTGTATCGGACCTTGCACATTCCATGCTGCCCATGCTCCCACCCCCCTCTATTATTCTTTTCTCTTCCGTACATTATGCAAATATTATCTGATACTTTCCCTAAGGTTATCACCTCATCACAGCTGTGTTTTGGTGTTAGTCCACAGTTCATGCAGTGGGACATGGTGGACATGTTACTGTGGTTTGTCCACATGGCCTTGCATATGGCTTAGGCTGAGTGTGTTATGTTGTTATTTGCGGTGTCCATGACATAACATGCATTGGCAGTATGTCTGAGACACAGGCCTTTGGCAGAGGCCTTTAGGCCATTTGGTGGTGATGCAGCCCTGCTGTGGCAGGCCTTTGCATTCTGTCGGTCCTACAGTCCCAGACCACCATACAGTATATTCCCCTGAGGTGACACGGTAGGTGTGCTAGGTGTTAATGCCAGTACTTTCTATTAGTATTGATCAGGTGGTGTGGATGCTGGCAGGGTGCTACTTTGACAGCTAGGGACACACCTGCATGGGACACCTGCACTGCATGCTGCATTCTTTCGCTTTTGCCATACACAGGTGGGGGTCACATTATACCCATTCCCAACAGCAGGGATATGACCAGAGTGGTACCTGTGGGTGGTGTTTGGGTGACCTGGGTGCATGTGTGCTATGGACACTACTTGCATCTGACTCACAGATATGCATGGGGCATTCCAGTTATGCTGGCTTGTGCAGGTACATCAGGTGTTTCCCAATACAGCAGTCCTATCAAAGTGTTCGGCCAGATGACACCAGTATTCCCTACTACAGGCCCAGATAATGTGATGCATATCTGTATGTACAATTCCAAGGGTGTGTCCATTTCACGGTTACACATTATATACTGTATGTCTGGGGTACATAGGATTGGGGGGCACACCTGACTGTTACATGTCTACATAGGATTTTGGGCGGGCACACCTGACTGTTAGTACATGCCTACATAGGATTTGGGGGGGGGGGCACCCCTGACTGTTACTACATGTCTACGTAGTATTTGGGGAGGGCACACCTGACAGTTTATACATAGGATTTGGGGGGTGGGCACACCTGACTGTTTCTACATTGCTACACAGGATTGGGGGGGCACACCTGACACTTGTACACATTTGCTGTCACTGTACTGTTATGTCAGGTACACCATTTCATTCTGTTTTCTAACCTATCATGCTGACTTCAGGCATATCAGTGTACTACAGGTCTTAGGTTTGATTGACCCACATATTAGTTTCTGACTTCCTACCCATCAGAACTAATATCCCACTGCCTGACCTGATGTAGTCTGTCTGTGTAGGCCTGGGGGGGAGGTTACTCATAGGCATCATTCAGAGGTCTTAGCACAGCCTTTGTTTGTGTTTGTCTGCACCTGTCCTGCTGGCTGAGACTGTTGTTGGGTATGTGAGCCTCCCTGACTGGCATGTGTGTGTCATATGGACACACATGGCCCAGCACATTTTCTGCAGTGGGCTTTGTTATCGTGTAGTACTGGCTACTATGGTGACACCAGTATTTGTTACAGATCTCATGCTGCCACTATAGGTGTCTATCTGCTGGCATCCCATTCAGCCACCCAATTTCCTTGCATGCTCACATCCATACCATAGATACAGGTAACAACACATACTACTCCATTCGGCAGTTGGTAAGGAGAGTGACTTACCTTGTGGGTGTGCCAGTATTGAGGTTGGTGCTGGAGAGCTGCCTATGTTGGATGCATATAGTACACTCCCTACACATGGTTGAGCACAGGTAGTGTCATGTTTGGCATCCGTTTTACTGTATGTGCGAGTCAGAGAGAGGTCTCATTCCCTGGGTCCCTCCTGTGTCAGTGTATGTGCTATGCGTTGCCTCTTTGCCAAGGTCAGGGCATACTGGGCATGCCTCCTTCTGCCTACTGGGGCAGGCTCAGGTTGTTCTTCCTCCACGTCACTCTGTGCCTGTGCAGGCCTTGCCAGTGGTGAGAGGCTATGTGGCACTTCCCCGTGCCGTTCCTGCTGCAGCTGTTTCTGCAGGATCATATTGTGTAGCATGGCACATACGATGACAATTTGAGTACATGTAGCTGGTGAGTACTGCAAGGCTCCACCATATATGTCCAGGCACCGAAACCGTGACTTGAGTATCCCAAACACACGCTCTAGTGTAATTCTGGTCTGTGCGTGTGCCTCATTATGGAGCTCTTGTTCAGGTGTGTGTGAATTTCTGATGGGTGTCATCAGCCACAGCTCCAGTGCGTAACCAGCATCCCCCACTAGGTGACTGTATGGGATGTCCCCATTGGCAAATCTCTGGTACAGCTGCGTCAGATGCCAGATGTTGGAATCGTGATAGCTTCCAGGGCAGCCAGCGCACACATTCATTATAATGCCCTGGACATCGCACATGACCTGGCAGGTGATGCAGGGGAAGCCCTTGTGGTTGATGTAGACCCTACCCCGCTTACCGGGTGGTGCTTTGATGCATATGTGCTTGCAATCTATAGCACCCACTACCTCAGGGTATTCTGCTATTTGGTGGAAGAGACGCATATTGCTGGCCAAAGCCTCACGGTTGTTGGGGAATGTACATGCTCTCCGGCATGTGCTGATATGGCATCCAGGAACTGGTGGAGTATCCTGGATGCTGATGCAGGTGAGATCCCGATGATATCCCCAGTTGGCCTTTGGAAGGTACATGTAGCTAGTATTAGGCCTACACATACCTTGGTATCCACTGGGATGGGTTCCCCTCTGTTAGTTCTGTGTGTGAGGTGTGGCCGGCACAGCTCAACAATTTGCTGTAGGAGGTCCCTGTCCACTGCTCCACTATCTCCAGCTCATGTAGCCCCTGGTAGGTTACCTTGGGTCTGTACACCCTTTTCCATCTCCTCACTGTGGGTTGCTCAACAGCATTCTTATCCTCACCACCCTCAGCCTCTTCTACATGTTGTATGATAGCTATTGCAGCCCCTATCATTTTGTTGGTTTTGTTTGTTAAAACTCCCCTGCTTGTATACACTGATGGTTTAGAGTATGTGGGAAAACCAGAGGGAAAGGTGTTTGCATAGTTTAAAGTAGTGTTCTGGGCTGGGCTGCTGCCTGTGTAATTGGCTGATTCTGGTACATTTCACCTGCCAGCTATGCTAGTTCTCTTTGATTACCTTCCTACTACTGCGCCGCGCAAACACAGTGCTCAAATGTGCACAGAGCTGCTATTTCCTGGTGTAATTTTTTTTTCTTTAAAACCCGGTGTGCGACGCGCACACCCGCTTAGTCAATGTAAAGAGTGCTAGGCAGCCTCAGACATATACCCCCTTGCTTAGTTCTGCTAAGCTAAGGGCAAACCCGAGCCACATTGCTCCGGTCTGCTTACAGTATGCCTGCCACACACCCCTATGAGGTCAGCTAACTCTTGGCTTGCATCAAGCTATTCTTGCTGTTACACTGTTGGGTGCTGACTAGCATGCAGGGGAGATCTGGGATTCAGTATCATTACCCTCATTTGCATAGGATTGCCTGCTGATGCATAATTACAGGTCCCACACTGAGCCCTCCCCCCTTAGCAACCACTATTCACTGGCCATGATGTCTTTAGCCTGCCATTTAGTATAATGACAAAATAGTGATTTTGGTTAGAATGCTTATTTTAGGTTTCTTTTTTTTATTTTTCGACCGATCCTGTTTGCGCGCTGCTGCCCCACGCTTAAACAGCCGAGATAGTCTAAAAAAAATAAAAGTTGATTTTTTTTTCCAACTGTTTTCCATGCCAGTGGCCTTATATTTGGCCATTGGCATGCTTTCTACATAATATCCACCCGTTATTTGGAGCTGTCATGGCTCCGTTTTGTAGTTTACAGAAATGTACTCTGTTACTGGCCGAGTACATTTCTGCAGATTACACTAGTCCTGCATGGCCGGTTTCCAGCTTCCTGGATCGCAGATTCACCTCATTTGTATGGATTTCACCTTTAAATGGGGTAATTTGAATACAGGGGCTAAGTCCGTGCAGGACTAGTGCAGGAGCGCTCATGCAGGTCCCTACAGCTTATTCCTGGATCGCACGGCAGACATATTGCCTGCTGGAGCTCCTGCATTAGTCCTGTACACCATGCATGGCTTGCTGAATCCAGGGGGGGTGTTTTTTCCCCATAAAGATCAATCAAGTTTACTGCACTTAAACAGAACAGATTCAGTGAAAACTTAATAGAATAGGTGCAAGTAGTAGTGTGCTAGCTGTAAAGATTTATATTCAGATTAATATATATAACATTAAAAGGTTTAACAGCATAAAACATTAATATTTTAATAGTAGATAGTACTTGTTAAACAAAGTTCTTCAAGGTGACTATTGAAAATTATCCTAACCGTACAAATGAATGTAGGCTGCTGGCTGTTAATGTCCTGTTTTTATAACTTACAGGTATGGTGTAGTGTGATCAACGATTCCTATATAGCAACTGTTTGGAAATGTTTTTTTTTTAATTATAGCAGAAATTTTAAGTGTTAAATGGCCACACCTTAAGTTTTTCAACTACCTAAAATATCCAAGGGCCTGCCAGTGGCAGGAACATAGCCTTTGAGTCTTCATATTTTCTTTCCCCCAAGCTTCAACCTTGGAGGAATTACTATACTTCATTGGTGGCATCAGTAGCACGCATGGGACCCCTGGATATGTCCCTATTTTTTAATCATACATGTGGGTTTACCATTTCCTTGCTAGTTTAAAAGCCATAAAAACTTTGGTGGGTACATGAAGTCCATTTTGCTAAGGCAGTAAGATGTTAAGGGCTTGTAGTAGAGTTGCTGTTGATACACATCCCCATTCTTGTAACCACACATTTCCTAGTACATAGTGTTAATTAGGTGAATGGGCCAATTTTTGCCATCTCATTTTGGGAAGTTGACACTTTTCAGAAGTTATTCCAAGTCTCTTTCCTGACTGAACATAATTGCAAATACTGTTGAGTAGTTTCCCTTAAGTAGATTTATTTATAGGAGTACTGTATGACAGAAAACTTAAACTTTTTAACACTCAGATTAGCCCAGCAGTACATGTCATTATTAATTAGTATCAACCAGA
Source organism: Protopterus annectens (assembly GCF_019279795.1). Taxonomy (NCBI): domain Eukaryota; kingdom Metazoa; phylum Chordata; order Ceratodontiformes; family Protopteridae; genus Protopterus; species Protopterus annectens. The sequence goes on from NC_056725.1 coordinate 620,603,391, forward strand.
AGATGGTCTGCTTTTTTACCGTAATCTTGAACATATCCCGGAATCCGATGTCTTTTTTTGTCTGATTCAACATGTGGGATATATGAATTGTCGGATCCAGTCAGATCGACCTTGGCATCTTAGACCGAAGTATTGGATCTGAGAGCTCTGACTCCTCTCCTACCCTACCCACAATTCCCTCTCTTGCCTGAATTACCTCAGATCTCATTTGCCGAATGCCTAACCAGACGTGTTGACAGAGAGCTCCATTCCGTTTCATGGTAAGTGATGCTTTTGACTGTGCCTATTTCAGATTTTTAGGATTGTTATTAGAATTTATTAGTGTTTGGGTTCTTCATACAGTAGAATTTTGTCTTAGAGTGTTTTCTTCGTAGTATTTTGCTGTGTGTTACTGTGTTATTTTGTGCTTAGTCTTTAGGTATTTAGGATTGCATAGATATAGATAAAATAGTTTTTGATAACTCATTGTGTTATAGTAGTTAGTGTAATTTTTCATAGTTTCATAGGTAGGTACTAGGCTATCTGCCCGAGGGCATTTATAAGCCTAGCCAGAGTGTGTCGGCTTTTGCCTCCCCATTGATTAAATAACCGATCCTCTGTCAAGCAGAGCCAATGAAGTGATCCCAGGGGTGCATTTTCTGTTACCCATCCAGTCATCAAGGTTTCTCTTGAGTGTTAGTGAGGGGCTCTGCCTGATGTAATTTGGAATTTTGTTCCAAAGTTCGGGGAGTGTCTGTGACAGAAATCTATCTTTCCAGTATGTTCTATTTATTGTTGTGATAAGGTTTAGCTCACTAGAGCGCGTGGCTCACAGTGACTTGGATTTCTTTAGGTGGAGCATGTCCATCAATTCTGAGTTGGACATGGCTTTGTAAGTCAGGCAGAGATCACCTCTGAGTAAGCGATATGCCACTGAGTACAGCCGGAGTTTTTTCAGTCGGGCTGCATAGGACATATGTTTGAGGCCAGTAATCCTCTTGGTGAGGTACTTTTGTGGTCTTTCCAGCTGTTGGAAGTGCCTTGTGAGGTACATCCTAAATGGGGCATTGCACTCTATGATGGGTCTAATGAGTGCCGAGTAGAGGGGCACTATAACCTCTTTTTTTCTAGATGCGAACCCTTTAGTAATTAGATGGGCCACATAGAAGGATTTCCTAACTACTTTGGCAATATGATTGTCAAAGGAGAGATTATTATCTACCTGGGTCCCCAGATCTCTTATTACCTCTTCTGTATTAAAGGGGCTGCCACCTATGTGGTAATTCGTGGGTGTTTTGTTTTTCCCAAACGGGATGCATTTTTTGGCATTTAGCTTGAGGCCATGATTTTGACACCAGGTGTCCGTCTCAGTAAGGCCCTTTTGGAGGATGTCCGTGTCAGCCGGAGAAACAATTATGGCTCCCAGTTTGCAGTCATCGGCAAACTTGGTTAGCCATAGTTGTCCTGCGTTTACCTGTACTTCTGAGAAGTATATGCCGAACAGTAGGGGTCCCAGGACCGAGCCTTGTGGGACACCACTTGTGACTGGTTTAGAGTCGGACCTGGAGCCCGCTCTTCTTACCGTGTGAGTTCTGTCTGTAAGCCAGTTGGCAACCCATCTCGTGACATAGGGGTTTATGTTCAGGCTGGTGAGTTTTTCTGTAATACCCGAGTGGGGAATGATTTTGAAAGCTTGGCGAGGTCAAGTAGGCTGTGTGAACCACCTTTCCCTCGTTTATGGCCTTAGTGACTGCCTCAAAGAAGTCACCCAGGTTTAGTAGGCATGATCTGCCCTTAACAAAGCTGAACCGGGTTGGATGAAGTGTTTGGACGTTCCCAATGTCTTTGTTAATGAGTTCCATGATGATGCACTCCATAGCCTTGCAGACCAGGCTAGTCAGGCTTATGGGGCGATAGTTATCAGGGTCAGTTGTGGCCCCTCCTTTGTGGAGAGGAATAACCATTGCTGTGCACCATTCTATGGGCATGTAGCCTGTGGAGAGGCTGAGGTTGAACAGCGTGTTTAGGTGGGGGGTTAGTTCATTCTGTAGTTCATGCAAGACGCAGCCTGGGGCACCATCTGGTCCCACTGACACTGTGTTTTTGGCATTTGAAAGGGCTGTTTTCACTTGTGCGTCTGTGATTCTTGGAACACTACACTTTTCCGGTATTGTTGTGGGCCCTTTTGGAGGTGAGAGGGGGGTGAAGTTTGCACTGAATCTATCTGCCAAGATGTTGGCAGTATCAGTAGGTTCAGTATATTTTGTGCTATTTTGCACTAGTTCAGTGCATGCCTGCGAGTTGTCACTTAGATTCTTAACATAGCTAAAGAAGGCTTTGTGGTTATTTTTTGAATCCTTGGCTATTTGTCTTTCGAAGTTAGCCTTGGATGATTTCATGAGGGACCTTAGTTTCTTACTGATACTGATCAGGGATGTCTTTCCTTCATGGGATTTGCTTTTTTTCTGAACTAGTTTCCTCCTCCTATTGTATAGCCTGTTTATTGCAGGAGTCCACCAAACTGGTTTCCTTCTCTTAGAGGAGTGAGTCTTGGTTTTGCTAGGGATGGCATGATCCATGCATCCTTGTAAGTGCTCATAGAGTGCATTTGTTAAGGTTTCTGCATCTTGGGCAGCGTTATCCTTTTGCGTGGGGGCTGTGAAATTTACCACCTCTGTCTTAAGTAAGGTGAAGTTTGCTTTAGAAAAGTTTTTTACTGTGGTTTCCTTAGTTGGGGGTGGTGGTGGGGTGTGGACATCCAGAGTGATTAGTTTATGGTCTGATCTCACCAGTGATGGGTTGACCTCCAGTGTGGAACACCTGTCGCCCATGTTGATGATGACCAGGTCCAGTATGTTTTCATCTCTGGTAGGGGAGTTTACCAGCTGATCCAGGGCATTTGAGTTGATGAATTCCCGGAAGCGCTGGGCCTGGGAATTTGTACTCAAGTAGTTTTCCCAGTGAATGGTAGGGTAATTGAAATCGGCCAGTATCAGGGTGTTCCGTTGGAGCTTCATGTTTTCCAGTGTCTCCAGAAAGGTGGAGTGGTGGTCCTGGGTCATGGAGGGTGATCTGTAGTGGGCCACAATTTGCATTTCAGATTTGCCCGATGTTAGTTGCACATGGATGATCTCTAAGGTCTCACTCAGTGCTACAAACCTGGAAGTGTAGGTATCCTTGATGAATATGGATACACCCCCTCCTTTTGTGTTTCAGTCCATTTTCTGTGGCCAAAACATGTGGTATGAGTTGTAGCCCGGTAGTGCTGGGGTGCTCTCTGGAGCCTTGAACCAGGTTTCAATTACTACACAGATGTCGACGTTCTCCATACTGAGGAGTGCTTAGAGTGCGTGCATTTTGAGATTTAAACTCCTGGTGTTGAGCAGCATAACCCTCAGTTTTTTGTTAATTGCGCTGTTTACGGAGGTGGGTTTGACTTTTGAGCCTTGCCTAAAAAATGCAGTCTGGGAGCAGCAAGAGCCTTGGCCAGTATTCAAAAGCCTAGGGGTGACAGATGTAAGCTGTCTCTTGCGAAGCAATGCGGCTTGTCGAGCATGTCATCCCAGGCTGACAGACACTGGATCCCCTTTGAATGACACCAGAAGCTTAGCCAATTGTTGAAATTGATCATTTTTTCTTTATACTGAGGTATCATTCTTGGTGAGGCCAGGGTCATATCAGCCTTTGGGCTACATGATCAGAGAGCTCTTGCATGTCTCTCTTCATGTTGTCCAGGGAGGTACGTCTCAGGTCATTCACACCAATATGAACAATGACAGAGTCATATTTATACTTGTTCTGGAGTGACCTGAGTGCTTGTGTTATGTGGCGGATTCTGGCTCCTGACAGGCAGCTTAACAGTAACCTTCTGCTTGTCCAGCCTACTGAGTGGGATGTCAGTGTGCCTGACTATAGAGTCACCTATTACTAGTGTGTTAGATATGTTATTTTGCCTTAAGGGCTGTGATTGTGCGGCACACTGATTTTGTGTTTTATGTGTTTGTCTGGTTTATGACGGGAAGTGCAGGTTGATGTCCTTCAAGGATGCATCTGCAGTCCTTACAAATGGGTTGTCCTGTCGTCAGGCAGCCCTTCGGTCGGCCGGATTCCAAAGTCTGGGTCTGGCCACGGCTGGTGTCGCACTTCACCCGACGTCATAGCTGCAGTTGTTCGGGTATAAAGGCATCAGCCGACGCCATTTTCCTCAGTCTTTCTTGCCGCGTGGCGCCAGAAGCAGAAGCTGTTCGCAAGTGCCGGTCGGTCAGAACCAGAGATTACTACTACCGAATACTTCTTCTACTACCGAAGACTTCTAAAAAGCTAAGTACCCCGTTGGGGACTCTTTCTTGCCTCAGCCGATGTCAGAAAAAGTGAATAACTGTTTAACTTGTGGGAAACAAATACCTCATAAAGATTTCCACTCTTACTGCTTACCTTGTTTAGGCCCAGACCACGACGTAGCAGCTTGTCTAGCCTGTGCTTCTTTTAACCGACGGACGCTTAGACGTCGGTCGGAATTTGCTGAGGAGTTTTTCGGCTCAGATTTTGCTTACATTATGCCGTCGGATCCTCCGACTACGCAAATATGTAAAAAGCGCAAGGAAAAGGACCGACACTCGCGGTCCGCGGTTTCGGCCAAAACCGCGGTTAAGCCAACCACGAGTGTCTCGGTTTCGGCTGAAACCGAGCTCGCGGTTCTTCCTTCAGCCGAAAACTTACCTCCTACCGAGGCCTCATCCAGCCTGGTGGAATCGGCTTCTGAAATCCCACCTGCTCTTGCAGGTTCCCAGGAATTATCTGATACTATTCCCTTGGATATTTCAACCCCTGCACGTGGAGCTGCTAGGCCACCTGCAGCCATGTCGATTAAGGCCTTTGCCAGGGCTAAATCAGATAAATCTACCAAATCTGTGCCTGCTAAGACCCCCTCTCACAGGCCTAGCTCTAGTTCACAAATGCTTAGTCTAGCAGAGGATCTCATTTCTTTGATCCGGGGATCCCAACCTCTCCCAGACAGGGCCTCTCACCCACCTCCAGAGAAGAGGCGTAGAGCAGAGCCCCCTGAGCCAGTTTCTACAGATGACTCCTCTGATGATTCAGATAATTCAAACCCTCCAGAGGGCCCTTTCTCCCCTTATGAAGACTCTGATGGTGAAGAGTCCATTCCTTCTGCCTCTCCGCCTGAGGAATTTTCCTTTGGGGAAACCTTGCATGCTATGGGGGAACAATTTCAGTGGCAGGGCCAGGATTTTTCAGACTCTAGAAAAAGGCTTAGAACCTTTCTGCATTTACCACAGCATAGGCCTTTAGCCATCCCTCCAGTTCTCTCTGTTGTGGATGATACATTTAATGATGCTTGTACTGCTCCTGATTCACTACCTCCGGCCCCTGCTAAGCCCGATAGGTACTACAGGGTCCCGGACACACATTATCATTTGTATAAGGCTCCTTTTGCAGATCCCGAAACTATCTCCCAGGGTCCTAAGGCTGTAGCAGCTACCTCTACCAAAAACCCCCTCCCCTCTGAAAGGGAATCCAGGTCCTTAGAGATGGGGTAAAAGTTTACACTTCTGCTACTCTTTCAGCTAGGGCCTTGAACTGTCAATTCCACATGATCCAGTATCAAGAATTTATGTTAGACCAGTTAACTAAAAAGCTGTCCTCGGATGAACCATTAGACAAAAAAATCTATTCAGGAAATGGTACATAACATTCAGCAGGTCAGTAATCATTCCTTAAAATGCGGCTATGATGCACTGGAAGCTTCCTTTAGATCAGCCATGACTGGCACAGTGATCAGAAGACATGCATGGTTAAAAGAGCAGTCCTTACCAGACCATGTCAAATCAAAGCTACTAGATGCTCCCATGGACAAGATCAATTTGTTTGGCTCTCCTGCACAACAGGTGCTGAAGAAGATGGAAGAGAAGGTAAAATCTGTCCAGACAGGGAAAGATTTCTTACAGGTCCAACCTCCAAGGTTTAGCAGGAATTGGCCCTCCAAGAATTGGTCCTTTCCAGACACCTCCAGAGCTCAGAGAGGCAGGAATAGGCGCTCAAGAGGCAGAGGTCAATCCAGAGGTGCCTACAGGGGACGTCAGTGGCAGGCTAATAACCAGCGAGGTACAGCCACAGATACAGCCACCACCACAACTACAGGACAATCACAGTGACTTGGCTCTGGCACCGCCTACCAGGGAACAACTAGAAGCACCCTTAGGCGGGAAGCTAGCCTTATTTTCAGTAAACTGGCATTACATCACAGGAGACAAGTGGATTTTGCAGGCAATAGACCAAGGTTATAGCTTTCACTTCCATACTCTACCAAGGAAGAGAGGAATGCCAAACCTACCTCCAAATCAAAAGACAGAAGCTCTAAAACAAATAACTCACTTACTAAGGATGAGAGCTGTAGAAAAGGTACCATCTATGGAGCAAGGACAGGGATTTTACTCCAGACTCTTCCTGGTACCAAGAAAAGAAAACCAGTGGAGACCTATTCTCGACCTGTCCGCTTTAAACACATTCCTCATTGTCCCAAAATTCAAAATGCTGACCCTACAGCAGCTTCTTCCCATGTTGGGCAAGGAGTCTTGGCTGGTAACTCTAGATCTCAAGGAGGCATACCTGCACGTCCCCATCGACCAAATTGCAGAAGATACCTCAGATTTCTTGCAGGATCAGAGCATTATCAATTCTCAGCATTGCCCTTTGGCTTATCTACTGCCCAGAGTGTTCACGAAATGCCTGGCATCAGTAATTGCTCATTGCAGGCTTCAGGGAATCCAAATCTACCCTTACCTGGACGACTGCCTGTTACAAGCGGACAACAAAAACAAGCTAACAGGAGACTTGAAAAGGGTCATTTATCTACTGCAAGCCCTGGGATACACAGTCAATATAAAAAAGTCAAGGCTGATACCATCCCAAAGGATAACCTTTTGGGTGCAGAGCTGGACACATCAAAACAAATGGCATTCCTAACAGTAGAAAAACACGAGAAACTCCCTCTCTACTTCTTGGCATTAACAAAGCAGAACCAGCTAACAGCAAGAAAAGTCCTGCAAGCCTTGGGTTTCATGGCATCCTGCATAATATTGGTTCCACATGCCAGGCTGCATATGAGAAAGTTACAGTGGTACCTAAGGAATTTATGGTCTCCGCACAAGCACAGCCTAGAAGCCCAAATTCCAATAATCCCATGCCTGAAACAAGAATTCCAATGGTGGGCTCAGGCCTGTCAATCAAACAAAGGACTGCCCTTCCACAGCACTCAACCAAGCCAGACAATCACAACGGACGCCTCAGACCTCGGTTGGGGGGCGCACATGCTGGACAAGTGCATACAAGGCTTATGGACTCAAGACCAGCTGCACCTACACATAAATCAAAAGGAAATGCTGGCAGTAAAACTGGCAATTCAGACCATTTCTTCGACAAGGTCAACTGTTGATAAGGACAGACAACACCACAGTTATGTGGTACATCAACAAACAGGGAGGCACACATTCGTACCCTCTATGCCGGATGGCAATGGACCTCTGGAATGTGGCCCTGAGCTTCAACATTCAGTTGCAAGCAATTTTTGTGCCAGGAAAAGAAAACATTCTAGCAGACATACTAAGCAGAACTACCACGGATGCCCACGAATGGATGCTGCATCCGGACATCTTCAAAACCATTACAAGAAAGTGGGGACTACCAGAAATAGACTTATTTGCATCCCCGCGCAATCACCAACTGAAGAAATTCTGCACAAGGACGTACCACCCACTTGCTTGGAAAGTGGACTCCCTATCTTTCAGCTGGAAAAACCTGACAGCATATGCATTCCCACCACTTCCTTTGATGCACAAGGTGCTATTGAAAATCAAAGAGGACCGTCCAAGGATCATCCTGATAGCTCCAGACTGGCCAAGGCAACATTGGTACCCATTACTGAGGAGCATGTCTCGGGAACAAATATGGACTCTACCTCTAGTTCCCTTACTGTTAACACAGAACAACTACAACACCCTGCATCCAAACCTGAAAACACTACAACTGACTGCCTGGAACATTGCATAAGACCAAATAACCCAAATTTATCCCAAAGGGTTAAAGACATTATCTTGGAGGCTCGCAGACCCTCAACAAGAAAAAATTATTCAGCAAAATGGAAAAGATATCACATTTGGAGTACTGCAAAGGGAGAAGATTTGTCACTGGTAAACATAGCCAACATCCTGAAATACTTGGCAGAGCTCTTCCACAACGGCCTGTCCTATTCTTCCATTAAGATTCATGCATCAGCTATTTCAGCAGAGTACAACTTGGATCCTCCAGTCTTCTCACGTCCTCTGCTCAGGCAGTTTCTAAGAGGAATTAAAAATGTAAAACCACCTAGGAAGCCACCATTGCCAGCATGGGACTTGAACTTTGTGCTAGAAAAGTTGACACTCCCTCCTTTCGAACCAGCAGCAACAGCAGACTTACAATACTTATCATGGAAAACTGCTTTCCTGCTTGCAATCACTTCAGCAAGAAGGGTATCTGAGCTACAGGCATTAATGGCAGTACAGCCCTTCCTGATCTTCCATCAAGGTAGAGTGTCCATGAGAACAAATCCTACTTTTATGCCAAAGGTGGTCTCCAGGGTATCTTTAAATCAAGCTATTCATCTACCTACATTCTTCCCCAACCCACAGAACAGGGGGGAAAGACTGTTGCATACCTTGGATGTGCATAGACAACTACGCTACTACCTGGACAGGACCAAGGGCAATAGAAAAACTGACCAACTACTGGTAACATATGCAACAGGAATGGAAGGAAAAGCAATTTCAAAACAGACAATCTCTAAGTGGATAGGAAATTGCATTAGATTTTGTTATTCCTACCATGGGAAGAAAACTCCAGAAAACATCAGGCCTCACTCTACAAGGGCAACAGCCACTACCACAGCGCTACCAAAGACATTTTAGAGGCTGCTACTTGGAGCTCCGTGCATACATTTGCCAAGCATTATAATTTACCTATATACTCCAGATCCCGAGCAGGTTTTGCCACTGCTGTTTTGCAAGGGATCTTAACTACACCATAATCCTATTTCTCCTCCTCCCCCAGTTTGGCTATGGTATTCTACCCATTTGTAAGGACTGCAGATGCATCCTTGAAGGACATAGTACAGTTTTGTACCTACCATAAATGTAGATGTCCGATAGGCATGCATCTGCAGTCAGGATTACCCACCCTCCTTCCCCTCTGTGGTACTCCTAGGGTATCTGCCCATCTTGTAGCTAGCTGGGGGAATCTGTTATGGTGTATTTGTTTGTATATATGTACATACATGCTTATATTTTGTTTGCTCTCTACTATTTGGAACCATTTGCATTTATCCAAATTTAGCCTTCCTAGAGGGCTCCTGGCATCTGGGGCAAGAAACACTGAGGAAAATGGCGTCGGCTGATGCCTTTATACCCGAACAACTGCAGCTATGACGTCGGGTGAAGTGCGACACCAGCCGAGGCCAGACCCAGACTTTGGAATCCGGCCGACCGAAGGGCTGCCTGACGACAGGACAACCCATTTGTAAGGACTGCAGATGCATGCCTATCGGACATCTACATTTATGGTAGGTACAAAATTGTACTTTTGGGTGTCTGCTTTGGGGGTCTCTGATTCTTTTGCAGGTTTTTATTTAGAGCCTCCGAGTATGATTTTGTGTATTTATGTGTATTTTTTGCCACTGTTGTTTTAGTAGGTCTGTGTGTGGCTGGAGTTGTGGTGCAAGTCTTAACCTTCTCCTCTTGACTGTCTATTCCAGTCTTGGGTGGAGACAGCTTAGCTTCCAGTTTGGCTGTATAATTGCATCTCTCGCATATGTTAGTGTTTTGTGGTAGGAGGAAAGGGTTGTCTTTGTACATGAGGCAGTTGTAACATTGCCTCAGGATACCCAGATTCACCAGCTGGACTGGAGAGTGCACCTGATGTTGCCTTTTGGTCATGCCTGAATAGTAGGGTGAGCTGCTTAGTCGCTTGGTTGGTGAGGGGTGAATAAAGAGCCTTGCTTTGCTGGGCAGTCAGTGTCAGGGTATATTAGTGCTTGCTATTAGGTCTGAGCAAGTGCTGGGCTGCAAGATGCTTTTTGAGTGCTTAGGTTGAGAGTTAGACTAGTTTCAAGGGAAAAACTGAAGAGGAGACTTAGTGGAGCCGGAAATAATTTAACCGTAGCTAACTGGCACTGCCTGGTGCGCAAACATGCTTTTTATAGTAGGGAAATAAGATAGAATGTCAGAAAAGTCTACAGGCTTCAAGAAGTGTCCTCAAGGCCCACACTCTGACTGTGTCTACTGTTTGGGGCCTTCCCACTTGCAGGATTCCTGTTCCATTTGTGGTGAATAAGCATCAGGGCCCCCAATGATAGAAAGGGAATCTTATTTTAAAGGGCTCTTTCCTCCTCAAGGCATCTTCTACATCTCCTTCCTCTGACAAAAAAAAAAATGACTAAGAAAGATAAAGGTGTAAAGATATAGAGACCATTCATAAGTGAAGTTTAAAGAAGAGAGACTGAAAAACCATTCAGACAAATCTAAGAAAAGGTCCCCCAACCCCACAGCTATTGCGAGTCCAGCACCAAGGTTTTGAAGCAGTCTGATCCTACTGTCTTCAGTATCTGAACTCCCTCACCTAAAACGTAATTTTCTTCAGGGCCCATTAGCCTGAGCCTTCACTCACCCATACTGCAGAAGATCCCTTCAAGGCTTTCTTTAGTAGCCTTGTCTTAGATATGTGAACAGTCCACTAGCAGTCTCACCGAGTTAGATGCCAACCAAATGAGAAGAAAGTTTTTGATGACTCTGATTCAGCTGGCAGTCCTTCCAGCTCCATTCCTAAGGAAAGGACTGGAATCAGTCTATCAGTTGTGACTGTTCTGCTTTTCATGCAGTCTTCATTTTTGGAAATGTTGCACATTGGATCCAACTTTCTCATACTGGTTTCAGACTCAGTATCCCTGGAGACTTCAGCTTCTTATTCTTTCCTCACCCAGTCGACACTATGCACTCGGGTCAAGTAGAGTCCCAGAGTCAGAGCATTGATGGTGGAGTCTTTTCCAAACCTTTTGGAGCCTTCCCTACCACTTGGGGCTTCACCCCTGGACATCCAGTTCCAGGGTCCTTCTCTGAGCCATCGGCTCGTAGAATTGAGAGAACTACCAATTCTGCTGTTTAGGTGGTGCTTCCTTGGCTCCATCGGCTTTCAAGGCTGTGGAGAGGACCTTGGCTGAACCAAGACAAACTGTTAAGTGCTCAGAGTTCAGATCCATCCAGACTCCCCCTGAACACTTTTCCTTCTTCCTGCCGTTCTGGTCAACAGGGACAGACAGATCCCATCGGCTTCAAGACCACTCAGCATTCAAACTCCATGTCCGAATCTTACGCATCTCCCTCTGAAGTCCCAAGGCACATCGTCAGAAACTGGCAAGCCGAAGCATATTGACTCCTCTCCTGAGTCGGTCACAGAAGACACCAACTTAGATGAGGGAGAAGGTTCCCCAAGGTCCACCCCAAAGACCATTAATGAGACAGAGTGGGGGATGGTCCACTGAAACCCCTTTTTCTGATGAGTCAGTGTTTCTCGTTGCTTTTGGTCTGACCCTTCAATGTTCTGGATTGTTCCTTCTCTCAACGTCTTACTTGACATCATATCCCAAAAAGCACCCCCCCCAAAAAAAAAGACAGATAAAATCCTAGATGCCCCTAAAGAAAGAAAACGTTGGACCGAGGGGTTCCTTTGTAGATGTCATGGCGATAGCAGCAGTCACAAAAAAAAAAAAGAAAGAACACTCTGAAGAAACTAACAAGGAGTCAAGGGTATTGGACAACTTAGGAAAATGGGCTTCCATTTCAGCAATGTTTGCTCTCCATGCACTGAACTCTGTGGCATACCTGACACGTTTTCACTGGGATTTTATCAAGGACCTTCCAAATTTCCTGGCAGTTAAGTTAACTTTTTTTCAGATGCCTCAGACATGGGGTGGGGGCTTTTTTTGGCCCTCTAAAGGTTCAGGGCCTTTGGCCCATTCGTCAAAGGGAGGACTATATCAACATCAAGGAAATGAGAGCTCTCCTCCTTTCTCTTCAGACCTTCCATACTCTGTTTCTTCCAGGTCCTCTCAAAATCTTTACAGACAATACCACAGTGATGTGTTACATCAACAAGCAAGGGGGGGTATGGTCTTACCTCATGTGCAGACTAGCTCTTCAAGTTTGGGCTCTGGCTGTCTAGTATCAGGTAACACTTAAGGCTGTATGTTAAGTTGTCTATCTCGCCTTCATTCTTGCTGGATGGGTTCGGAGCCGACCTCGGCTCCGACTCGGCCACTCTAAAAGCTCGAGAGTTGGTTCCACCGGCTCGAGGCTCCCCTTATATCCCACAATGCTAGGCGAGAGTTACCTCAGATCTCGTTTGCCGCTACAGCGATCGAGGTGTTGGTTTTTCTACCGGCTTGTTGGTAAGTGTATTTCTGTAAAATTAGAATACTTAAACCCCTGTATTTTTAAGTTTAACTACTTTTCCCTTAGTTTAGTGGATTTCTACCCCTGTTTTTCGGAAAATCCCGTTTTTTTCCCACAAGAACTTTAAAGTTCTCTCTCGGGCCTTCTGGCCTTTCCCCATTCCCTAGTGGTGTGCGTGTGTTGCTCTTAATTAAAACTTTTAGTTAATTGTTTTATTTTTGAGTTTAAAAATAAGATTAGTGTAATCAGTGTGTCTGACTGAGTGTGTGTGGTTACACTTTCTTGTCTAGGATGTCTAAAGACACAAAGGTCTCAGGCTTCAAGAAGTGTGATGCGTGCTGTCAGAAAATGTCTCTGACAGGCGGTCACACTTCTTGTGTCTACTGCCTGGGCCTTTGCACCTGCAGGACTCCTGTGCTGTATGCCACGGCTTCAGCCCCAGGGTCCTGCAGGAAAGAAAGAACAAGTTGATCCTAAGGGGTCTACTTAAGCCTGAGGATTCCCTTTCTGTCTCTGGGAAGCCCTCCAAGGCTTCTAGGTCCTCGGCTCCAGCTACTGAGCCGAGACCTAAAGTTACAAAACCTATGTCTGCATCGGCTCCGGCTGGAGCCGATGAGTCTACAGCTTCTGTGGTTCCCTCGGCTCCGGCTGGAGCCGAGGTAGTAAATTCCTTGTCGGCTCCGACCAGACCTTGAGCCGACATCTAGGAAGAGATCTAGGTCACCATCCCTTGGCTCCGTTCATTCGGCTCCAGGATCTCCTCTGCTGTCTGAATGGAGCCATAAATCTCACTCCTCTAGGTCATCGAGGCTGTCGGATCATGACCTTCAGAGGGTAGTGAGTCGACTTCTTAAGTCCGAGGCACTGGCCCAAATGCTTCAGAGCCCGACTCATCAGTCGATGCCTGCCCCTGTCCATCAATATGTTCCTCCTCCGACTCCGTTGAGCTCGGGCCGGGCGTTGAACCGAGACTGTGGTAGCGTCGGAGCCGATACAGATGTCTTCGGCTCCGTCGTCGGCTCCGATTTCTTCTTTCGAAGAATCTCGGTGCCGAGCTTCCCTCGTCGGCTCCGAGGGGGTGAGTGGCATCGGACCCTTGTCCGACCCCGCTCTTCCTCTCGGAGCTTGGCTGGTGAGTTCGGCTCCGACATCGCCTCGAGCCATCACTGTCGGTGCCGAGGGAGTTCTCAGCTTCTCGGGCGGGGACCTCTGGCTTTGCCTGACAGGGGTGCGTTCGAGGTCATGCGGAGTGTGTTAGAGCCTGGCTCTACTCCACAGTCGGCTCCGTCCGCCCCTCCCTCTACGGTGCCTCAGGTCAAGTCGACTCACTCCCTCATCCCGGACCGCAGAGAGCCAGCTCCTCAGGAACCCCCTGTGGGGATTTCATCCTCTTCCGAGGCCTCTCCTGATTTGGCAGAAGAGCCCCCTCGGAAGAGGGAAGTGTAAGAGGAAACACATTGACTCACCTGAGTCCATCACATCTGACACAGATTTAGATGATTCCGAGGGTTCCCCCCGTTCCCCTTCTGAAGATGTCTCCTTTGCAGACATTCTCGAAATAAATCCTCAAACAGAGGGGAAATTGGCCAGCCCTTAACCCTTCGGAGGATGAATCTGTGTACCTTGAGGCGTTTGGCTCTCGTCCTTCCACCTCCTGGGTGTCTCCCCCCTTTGACCCCCTCATGCAGGTGGTAGCTAAAAAGGCATGGACGGCTCCTGATTCAGTGGACCCCACTCCCAGGAGACCCTCAAAATTCATAACGGCACCAGCAGACAAACAGTTCTTAACAAAAGGAGTCTCTGTGGATGCTATGGTGGTAGCTGCTGCCACTAAGAAGGAACTAGCTGATCCTTCAGTACCTGTCCATCCACCTAACAAGGAATCTAGGTCCATGGACAGGTACGGGAAGCGGATGTTCTCATCAGCGACATTTGCTATGCGTTCGCTGAACTACCTGTGCCATTTTACTCGTCTTCAAAGGGACTTGATTAAAGAAGCGAGTGACATGTTGAAGGACCCTACAGCTGCGGGTTTTCAAGATAAGATGAACACTCAGCTGGCTACCCTTAACTCCATAGCCAACTCCTCCATGCGCCTCCTTTCATATGCGGCTGATGGAGTGAGTAGGGCCGCAGGGACGGGTGTGGCCTTACGTAGGCATGCCTGGATGCGGCTATGCAATTTTGCGGACCCCTTCAAGACGTCTTTCACTAATTCCCCGTTTGATGGATCATCTCTCTTTGGTCCTCAAGTGAAAGAAACCTTGACTAGGTGCGAGACTGATGGCAAGACTCTTTCTGCCGTCGGAGTCCGTTTTTCTACTCCTTCTAGGCCTTACCCCAAAGGCCAGAAAAGTGGGAAAATGTGGTTCTGTAAACAATCTCAAGGGACTTCGCCTGACGCACAAAGTCGTTTTCCCGCCAGAGGCAGAGGCGGGAATAACAATGGTAGACGTCGCCCTCGAGGCAGGGGGGCTCCACAGAACCAGGGCAATCGAGAAGCCTTCTCTGATAAGCCCTTTTAGCATCCCTGAGGTGTTGCCCGACTGCCCACCTTCAGAGGCAGTCGGGGGAAGATTGTCACTGTACCCAGAAGCCTGGCTATCCCTGACTCAAGACAAATGGGTACAGTCCGTCATTTCCGAAGGCTATTCTATCCCCTTTCTTCGCATTCCGAACCAATCAAAAAAATCCCTTCCAGATGTTCCACCCGCTCAAAGGGATCTAGCAGTTTTGGAAATTTCAACGCTGCTTGCAAAAAGAGCAATTCAACCAGTTCCAGCAGACCAGCAAGGATCCGGAATCTACTCAAGGTTCTTTTTAGTTCCAAAGAAAACAGGGGACTGGAGACCAATTTTGGATCTCAGTATCTTGAACAGATCAGTCAAGAAAACAAGATTCCGGATGGTCACGCTGCAGTCCATCCTTCCCCTATTGGGAAAAGGAAACTGGATGTGCTCTGTAGACCTTCAGGATGCGTACTATCACATAAAAATGAACAGACGCTCCAGAAGATTCCTCCGCTTCAGGCTGGGAACCAGTCATTTTCAATTCAGGGCCCTGCCCTTTGGTCTCACCACTGCCCCCCGGGTGTTTACCAAATGCATGGCAGTGGTAGCTTCTCACCTGAGACGTCAAGGATTCCAGGTGTTTCCATATTTGGACGACTGGCTCCTCACAGCTCCCACCAAGCATCTCATTCTGATGGCCAGGGATTGCACCTTTCGCATTTGTCAAAAGTTAGGCATTTCAATAAATTGCGAAAAGTCTGTTTTGTCGCCTTGTCGTACTATTACCTTCATAGGCGCAAATCTAGACAGAGTAGACATGTCTGCGAGACTAACAGATCAGAGAATAACAGACATACACAAACTGGTCTCACTCCTTTTCAACGACAACAGAATCAAAGCCAGGTTAGTGCTGAAAGTGTTGGGAATTATGGCGGCCATACCTCTGCTTCCATTAGCCAGATTCCACATGCGAATCCTTCAATGGATGCTCTTTACACAATGGTCATACCAGCAACTTCCAATGTCCCACACCATTATGATCACGCAGGCGTGCAGAAATCATCTCATGTGGTGGATGTCTTCCCCTCAGCTCTTGTTGGGAAGACCCTTTGTTCCACCCCCTCCAGTTGCTACTCTGACAACGGACGCCTCCCTGATCGGGTGGGGGGGGCATTATCAGGGCAGGACGGTCCAGGGCACATGGCAACCAAACGAATGCCACTTGCACATAAATGTTCTGGAGATGAGAGCAGTGCTTTTAGCGTTGCAAGCCCTTCAAGACTCTCTTCCCTTGGGAACGATTGCAATCCAGACAGACAATATGTCTGTAGTGTGGTACATCAACAAACAAGGCGGAACCAGGTCCTACCCCCTGTGTCGAGAAGCACTCAGATTGTGGCAATGGGCGATTTCTTCTCAGCGGTTTCTGATAGCAACGCACATCCCCGGGAAGTCCAATCAAATCGCGGACAAGTTGAGCAGAGCTATCCTCATGCCTCACGAGTGGTCTCTGAAAGACTCTGTTGTGAGAGAAATTTTCCTCAAGTGGGGTCAGCCTTGCTGCGATCTTTTTGCTACTCCCCAAAACAGCAAGTGCAGAGATTATTTCACTCTATTCCCTTTACCAGGCCAACCCAGCAGAGACGCTTTAGTCCAAGTTTGGCCCCGGGGACTTCTGTATGCATTTCCTCCCTTCCCACTAATCTCTCAAGTGATACAGAAAGCTATCGCTCAGAAGGCCTCATTGATCCTCATTGCTCCTTACTGGCCTCGACAGGTGTGGTTCCCCTTTCTGCATCAATTTCTATTGGAGCGACCTTGACATCTGGACCTAGTTCCAGATCTTTTGATCCATCAGTCGGGTCAGTTACATCGCTCCCTCCCCTCTCTGAACCTCACTGCTTGGTTCCTCCAGTTCCAACCTTAGCCAGGCTTCCTCAATTATCTCACTCTGTTCGAGATATTTTGATAGCTTCCCATAAATCTTCCACTCGGAAGATTTATTTGAGTAAGTGGAAACGCTTCACATATTGGGCTCAAGGAAGGGACATAGATCCTTTCACTGCTTCCATCCAAATAGTCCTTGATTTTCTAGCTGAACTCTTCCATGCAGGTTCATCTCCTCTACTCTTAAAGTTCAATTGGCAGCTATTTCTAATTTTCATGTGGGTATTTCTGAGTCTGCCTTAATGTCCCACAAGCTTTGCAAAGCCTTTTTGAAAGGAGTTTTTCTTCTCAGACCTCCTATAAGAAATCCTCCTTCTCCTTGGGACCTAAATTTAGTTCTTACTTCCTTGATTCTTTCCCCTTTCGAACCTGCAGCCTCCTGTTCTTTAAAATTGCTATCATGGAAGACTCTCTTTCTGGTAGCTATTACTTCAGCTAGAAGAGTTTCAGAACTTCAAGCACTCAGCTGTCGACCTCCTTATCTATTGTTTCATAAGGACAGGGTATCCTTACGAACAAACCCGTCCTTTTTGCCTAAGGTGGTCTCGACGTCAAATCTAAATCAAAGCATTGACCTCCCTGTCTTTTTTCCAGAATATTCCAATAGGTCTGAACAAAAATTACACTGGCTAGATGTTCATCGTCAGTTGAGGTACTATTTGGATAGGACAAAACAATTCAGAAAATCTGACCAGCTGTTTGTCTCCTATGCAGAAGGCAGAAAGGGACTTTCAGTTTCAAAGGTATCATTATCTAGATGGCTAACATCTCTGATTTCCCTTGTATATGAAATTAGACACCAAAAGCTACCTAATAAACCTAAGGCCCATTCCACCAGAGCTTTGGCTACTTCTTTAGCCTTCCAAGACAGACTGCCTATTGACACCATTTGTGCAGCGGCTACTTGGGCTTCTCCTCACACTTTCATTTCTCATTATAAGTTGGATTTAGCTTCTAGGCATAGAGCTAACTTTAGTTCCACTGTTCTCAGGAGTCTGTTCCGTAAGGCCACCCGGGACAAGGTGCTAGGGACGTGGTCCCATCCAGCAAGAATGAAGGCGAGATAGACAAACATATAGAAGTTATGTTCTTACCATAACGTTCCATGTTAGTTGTCTTCTTCTCGCCTTCTTCTTGCGTCCCACCCTCCTTCCCCCTGGCCTGGACAGACCTAGAGGAGTTGTGATTGTGACCTCTCTTTCTACCACCTCTTTACTTAGGCATATGCTGCTTTGCATATTTCCTGAATCAGGATGTAGGTCACCCTTCTTTTCCCTGTTGTTAGAGGTGGACTCTGTTATAGTTATTCTGTTACTATTATAAGCTGGGGTTAGCTTACAAACGAGATCTGAGGTAACTCTCGCCTAGCATTGTGGGATATAAGGGGAGCCTCGAGCCGGTGGAACCAACTCTCGAGCTTTTAGAGTGGCTGAGTCGGGCAGGTCGGCTCCGAACCCATCCAGCAAGAAGAAGGCGAGAAGAAGACAACTAACATGGAACGTTATGGTAAGAACATAACTTCTATTTATATTCCTTCAGAACAAAACATTGTGGCA
The DNA here is from genome assembly GCF_019279795.1 of Protopterus annectens. Lineage (NCBI taxonomy): Eukaryota > Metazoa > Chordata > Ceratodontiformes > Protopteridae > Protopterus > Protopterus annectens. The sequence goes on from NC_056725.1 coordinate 620,621,880, forward strand.
AACTCTCTGAGCAGGTTCATAACAGACTGTTGAGTGGATGCTTCACATACATGTGTTTCTGGATATTGTCCATCAGTGAGGCAGATCTTTCACTCCCCTCTGAACAGACAACTTCTTCTCTTTTGCACCAGAGTCCCAAGCCCTCTGGCATGGAAGGTGGATGCCCTGTCTTTCTCTTGGATGGGGATGTTTCTGTATCCCCTCCCTTCCTCTCATACCGAGGGTCCTGCTTAAGATGGAACAGGACTCCTCCAAAATCTTGTTGGTTACTCTCTTTTGGCCCAAGCAACATTGGTTCCCTGTTCTTCTGTATCTAGCCAAGGGCAATCACCTCAAGTTACCTAACAGGATGGACTTACACAAGACAGGGGGTCTCTCATCCATCCTCATTTGTCCACTTTAATCTGACAGTGTGAGTGATAGTGTTTTGATCCCTTTTAGGCACCTTTTTTCTGAGAACATGCTCTGGGTTCTGCCAGAGGCCAGGAAACCCACTACCAGAAAATCTTATTTGTCCAAATGGAAGAGATTTTCTATCTGGTGTGTGCTCATAACCAGGATCCACTTTCTGTAGAGGTTCCTCTGGTTCTCTCTTAATTTTGTGAATTGGGTTAGCATTCTCTTTATTTAAAGCTCACCCTTCAGCTATTTCTGCTTTTCTGCCTGTGACTCCTCCTTTGGTTTCTAGGCTTAAGGTCAAGCAATTTCTTTACGGTATCCTTCATATTAGGCTTCCCAGGAAGCCTATTCTTCTTTCCTGGGACCTTAATTTTGTTCTTGAAAAATTGACTGAAGCTCCTTTTGAGCCTGCAGCTTCAGCTTCCTTGCAGCATTGTACATGGAAGACCGTTCTTCTTTTTGTCCTTACTTCAGCTGGAAGGGTATTTGAGCTTCAGGCCCCTATGGCTGTCCCTCCTTCTTTAGTTTTTCTTACAGACAGGGTGCCTCTTCATACTAATCCTCCTTTTATGCCCAAGGTGGTTAATGACTTGTATCTTTATCAGTCTATTAATTTGTCCACTTTTTTCCCTTGTCTGCAGTCTGCTGGTGAGAAGGTTCTTCACATCTTCGATTTGCATAGGTAGCTCAGATATTATTTGGATATGACCAAGGGTTATTCGCAAGCCTGAGCAACTTTTTTTTTTCATCTTAGACCTCTATATTTGGCTGTTTCTAAGCATACCATTTCTTCATGGATTTCTAAAGTCATCTCTTTTTGTTATTCATTTCACCAGAAGAGCTTTTCTGCTTCTGTCAAGGCTCATTCTAACTGGGTATGGCTTCTTCTGGTGCTTTTTTCAAAATATTGGATGCCATTTCCATCCTGAGGCTGCTACTTTGACTTCTGTTCGCTAAACATTACAAGCTGGATGTGTTTTCTGGGGCTAGAGCTGGATTTGCCAGGGCTGTCCTGCATAGGTTTCTTGATGACTTTTGTGGGCCTTCCTCCTTCCAAGTTTCCTCTTGAGCTTTTGTACTATCCCTTTAGTAAAAAATACTGTAGCAGTGATATGAACGGACATAGTACAGTTGAGTAAAATCTTACCATAGCAGTAGCTGTCCTTCCCTTCACTGTTGCAGTATTAACTCTCTTTCTCCTCCCCCCTTTTTTCTTTCTTGATGCACATGTTCTGGCTCTTTTTCCTTGGACTGTTGTTCTCCTGGAGCTATTCACTTCTGAGGCATGTTCGTCCATGCATCACCTTTAGACCCTATGCTGTAAGTGTGGAAGCATATGTGTGATGTATAATGTCCTTAAAAAACCCAAGGCTTTAGTGTACTGGCTGGACATTGGGCTACCCTTAGCAGGGGGGGGGTGGGTCCCTTTAGTAATGAATATTGCAACAGTGAAGGGAAGGACATCTACTGTTATGGTAAGATTTTACACAACTGTACTTTTTGTGGATCTAACTTCCTGACATAATTAACAAAAGATTTGCAGTTACTTCTGGTTTTAGTGGCTATTTTAAGCTCATACTCAGCTTTCAGCTTCCTATTAGTTGCCTTAATATCTTTGTTTGTTTGCTGAGGTGTGCTTTTAAGGTAGATCGAATGGAACCTGTTATAAGCATTAAGTAGTTTCTTACACCATAGCTCTCAACAAATCATGGACAAATCTCAAAAAAATCAGACACATTTTTAAAATATTAGTACTATTAGATAAAGACATTGACAGAATAAGAGAATGTGGGTTAATGTACAATTTCTGAAGTAAAAGAAGTCTATAACTAATTATTGTCATGGTTTATTAAGTGTAATTCACCCCCTTTTCTCCTAAAGTCACCAATTTTAGGAGGGATTAAGAGGGACAGAGCTAAGTTTTGAGTCAAAATCAGGGAGTGTTGAGAGGTATGCATTATTTATCTTAAATAATTTATTTATATGGGTATTCCACCTCAGGGGGTTGTTTCTAAACTTCTCATATTTGTTGGAGATAGGGACTGTCTTAGCAGCACAAAACTGTTGAAGTGGGAGTGTAAGCCAGAGGAATAGGTTGCATCTTTAGCAATGAGATCTTTCAGGGGAGGATTACAGCAGACTTTAAGTCATCAAGTAAAGTTTGTGTTTGAGAAGTCCCTAAACACAGAGATATTTACTGGGGATGTACCACCAATTTTAAATAAAAAGTCACTAAATTATGGTCTGATTTAATAAGATGACATATGGAGATGTGCAAGAAGTGGACATATATTTGAGAGGATTTGATCCGGGATAATTAGGGCCCCTAGTAGGATGATTAACTGTTTGAGAAAGGGAATGTTGGCATTTATAATGGCAGTGAAGCGCTGGGTATGAGGCATGCTGACCATTGGCAGTATATGTCTATGTAGTGAAGCAAATTTCTGTATATGGTACTATATTGTGGGGCACAGGATTCAGTTCAAACTTATCAGAATACTGAATTACAAAAAGTTAAATGGCTTGTTGAAGCTGGAACCATTTGCTAAGTCTTACCTCACAGCCGAACACTCCGCAGTGAATGCTGTTGTCTTCAAACTCCATTAACAGTGAAATTTGTGTCCGTGTTCACATCCCCAAACATGGAGGGTGGGAGCTATTACAGATGGAATCATTTTCCTTCAGAAGTACACAGGATGTGTTAATTTTAAGTTCACACTGGCCTTGTCAGTGGCTTAAATTAATACTATTGAATGCAGCTTAATGGTAATGTTTGACTGAGTCCTAGAAAACAAATGCTGGATAATGTATTTACTTCGCCAGAATAATAGACTTAATTAACATATGGATACACTGGAGAATAGAAAACTTGGCAAAAAATATCAGTCTTTTTGGTTTGTTGGAGGGGATTGGAGAGATGGCAGCCTTTTTACAACTGTGGTTCCTGTCCATTCTGGAGAAGGAGATTGCCTTACACTGCATTCTGGAAAGAGCTCATCAGATATTAAAACGTGTGCCTAGCCATCCTGAAGTCCCTGTTCCGCTGCAGTGAGGCTTCTGTGTTTCATGAGCAAAGACTCTGAACTCAAGACTGGATAGGTAAAGTCACTTGCTGTTCAGCTGAATATTAATTTGGCTTGATGATTGTTCAGTGGAAGCTTATTAATAATACCCATCCCTTTTCTTCTTCCGCTCAGTTTTAACTTTTAGAGATGTAATATTCATACTTTGGTATTCCCTAGGATTTTTTGAGTTGTCTGTTTTCACTGATTACTTTAGGGGCAACACTAATACCTGTTTTATAATTGCTTTTTTAGACTTAATTTCTTAGCTTCCCTAGGAAGTTTAGTGCAGTCCTGCTGGTAACAGGCATTTGGCAGGAGATTTCAGTCACTGCCATACTGTCTTGAGTTTTCTCTCTACCATTTTATATTCCATCCCAAAGTTCTCTTAACAGTGTAGTCATGCAGATTATATTTGGAGTGTTGGCATGGTGATGCATTTGTTTTCTTCTTGCTGCTGTCTCCAGCCCTTTTCATCATACATCCATATTCTTCTTTAAGCCTAAGCTATGAAAACAGTGGAGTTCCCTGTGCTTTCTTTTTTTAAAGTATGGATTATTAAATATGAGTTTTCATATATTTTCCTACTTGATCTTGCATTGTTAAGGCTCTACTCGCTCTTGGTTTATTTTTTCGTGGTTGTAATAGGGCCTAAAGCTGTAACTTTTCACTGTAAATTGTAGTTGCCGATGTACTTTAGTGATCTTAATGCAAGATGGTTATGATATAAACATGTTTTACACTTTTTCCAGAGATTGATTATTGCTTAAGTTTTTGTAGTGACCACTTTGCAATTTCACTTTACTCTATTTGTAGCAGGCAGTACAAATAATTAAGTGTCCATGATTTCAGTCTTTATGTTTTATTCTTTTTAGCCAAACTTTTGTTTTAAATTAGTTGGCTTTATTTAGGAGGGCATGGCATATAGAGTCCACATGTATAGCTTTCTTTATAAATTATTGTTGCACCTTGTACCGTGAGGCATAAATCTATTAATGATGACATGATTGCACATAGCTCAGGGGGCTTGTATTTTGGTCTCTTGTGCATTGACTTTCTGTAAATAGTATTGTTTGTCAAAGGAACTGCTGTGTTGTTTTTAAATGTTTTTTTTTTCAGAGGAGGAGCCAGAGAATGCACTTGAATAGTAAGTAGAATGTGTAGCTGTGGAACTGCCCCCTTCCCTCTTGCAATTCCATTGTATGATTTAAAGCCAGAGGGGCCAGAAAAGGCGTCAGAAACAGTTCTTCTACTGAGTACCTGAAACTGTGTTCTTGGTTGGCTATGCTTCCAGTTTTGTAAGGACATGTTAAGCTCCTTATTGAATTCAAGTCTTAGGAAGAGGGTTTATCTCCATGAACAGGATCATTTGGCTCTGTTAAGAGCAGATGGAAAGGATCACTTCAGCACATCAGGAAGTGAATGATAGGCTAGCCTGATACATTTTTGAGGATGTGGCTCTTACCTTTGTCACAGACTGTTAGCATACCCACTTAACCCTCCCACTAATTTTAAAGGAAGTGAAAGCTAGCTTTAAGTTATTGAACTCTGATGACCTGCCTGCTGAACCTTATAATTGTCTCATTTTTGGAGTACTGTTTAAGATGCGTAATTTTTATTTCCTAAGTACCTCAGAAGTCTCTTCTCTTTCATGGAAAGCATTGGTGTCAATGTTTCACTACCCTATCAAACGACCTACATTTTCTCCTAAGCAAACCAGTTTCCATTCTGAATGCAGACTGCAGATTTTTTTATGACAGTGTGAGCCATCCAAATAGAATCTTTAGCGAGTCTTTTGGGATACGCAGATTGTGTGCTTTAACCCACAAAGATGAGAACATGAATTGTATTTGGATGGTAATGGGTCTCCTGGAGGAGGCATCAGTTAGATGGTTACCATTTTTTGCCTTGCACTTCATTGCCCATACAGCTTTTGACATGATGTCATAATGATGCTGTACAGTTAAGCTGAAGGTTTTTAAACATACTCTTCTCTCAGCTGATCAAAGTTATTCAGAAGATTTATGAGGGTGCCTTTAGGGCACTCGGCCTGGCACCATGTCCCTTATGGACAGAAGCAGCTTATAAATGCTGGCCCTCAATGTTCTATTTAGATGCAGAAAATAATTATTCTTTTGAGAAAACTTAACTAAGTTTAGCCCTCCTCCCAGGCCATTAGCCTTCTAACAGTCTACTACTCTATGAATCTGTGATTATGCTGGACGCTTGGACTTGTTGGTGTCTATGAAAAGTGGTTAAAACTTGATTTACAATCCCTGGACTTCCACTTTCATAACATTGTGCTTATCTGCAAATATAAATTAACTGGAAGAAATTGCCTGCTATTACTTATGCATGTCTGAAATTCCATGTAATAGATATAGCCTCCGTCAACAATAAATTCAGCTGTAGTTGGATTTTCATTGACCTCTATACCCCTTGTATACCTACTTCTTCACCATCTGCCTGTATTAACCTGCTCACTCACTCACTCACTTTTTTCATACATTAGCTAGATTTTATACTCAAACAGCATCCTCCTTAGGATGTGAACATCTGCTTAATTAACCATGCTAGACGAGATTGCCTCTGCATTTTGACAGCATTTGGCTTGTTCCTCCTAGTGTGTAATCCCACTAGACCCAAACCACACTTATGTAATTGTTCACCCCTCAACTTTGTTGTCACAGGTAAATAAAAATAGTCACACTCTTAACTGTGCAGCTGCCTAACCTTAATGACCACTGCCACATTACTGTATTCTGTTCTGATAAAAAACCTAATGTCCCACTGTTTCTTATTTCAGAAACAAAACTTCTAACTGTATCTGTACTCTCAAGCTAATCGTTCAGCATTAGACTGGTACCACTTTTATCTCTCAGAAAACCCTGTTGTTGCTTTCTCCTTGTAATTATTGTGCTACTCTCCCTGCAAACTAAATGCTACATTCTCATCCTTCACTGCAACAAAAACAACTAACATTGTATCTAAATATTTATATATTTATGTCAGAAGTCATTGTAAGAAGAAAATTATAATGTTAGTTATCACAGAAGGCAAGAATAAATGCTGTCAAATCCGTAAGGAGATAACTTCTTTTCTATCAAAGTAAAATCAGTTACCAATGCTAGCCTATCCTCCATCATGATCCCTTCCCCTTTCCTTACATATCAAAACAACCATGCGGTCTGAGTGTCTGTAGCAACCCTCCTCATTGTATGACTAGTTGTGTCCCCTGCTTTAAGAATAAAATAAAATACTGTTGTCTTTCTGCTACAAGATATTTCATTTCCTTATGCCAGAAGCATGCAAAGTAGAGAGAAAAATGTATCCTTCTCATCCACTTTGAATGTGGACTCCTCCTCTTCCACCATACTCTGATATTATAAACCTCAAAAACATGGAAATTATATCTGTAGGTTTTATTTTGTTGTAATCTAAACTTGAAAATCACTGCACAACCCTGTCTCAAGCCGTTTAGCCCCAGATAAAAAAATGATGGGCAATTTTCACCTTAAAGGAAAACTCCACCCTAAAACCCTAAAAACAATGGGCCGGATTCATGATGGCTTGCACGGAGTCTACGAGTAGAGTAAGACTCCATGCAGCCATCATGTCCAATGAGCGATCCACGAACAGCCTGTAGGGGCATGTAAGAGAGCTCCTAACACGTCTCCTACACGGAGAGGGCTGTGATATGCAAATTACCTCACTTGCAGCCGAAAGGCATGCAAATGAGGTAAATTTGCGATCTAGGAAGCAGAAACCTGTCCGAGTAGGAGACGTGTTAGCTGCAGAAATGTATTCAGTTGACAACTGAGTGTCGTTCTGCAAATAGCACAATGGAGCCTTGTCAGCTCCAAATAAAGGTTGCATATGGTTGAGGAAGCATGCCAATGGCCAAATATACGGCCATTGGAAAGTTTCCCTGATGCAAAATTAAAATAAAAATATTTTTTTTTCCGGTGATGTCCGATGTTTAAGCGTAGCGCAGCACCGCGCAAACGGGGTGCGCTATAAAAATCATAAAATAAGGCAATAAAAGCCACAAACATGGAATTTATGAAAATTGTCAAATTTCAATGTAAGGGAATAGCAGGCTGAAGACAACATGGCCACCGAGTAGGGGTTGCTAAGGGGAGAAGCCCAGTCTAAGACATGTAACCAAGCATTAGTAGGCAATCCTATGTAAATGAGTGTTAGGATAGTGAATCGCACTTTTACATAGCAAATGAGCACAGTCAGTGGAGTGTAGGAGTAGGATATGGGGAGGAACAGAGTAGGAGATAGGTGACATCACAAGGGGGGGTATGTATGAAAGTAGTGCAGCTCATTGGAGGACAGTGGCATCTGTTAGGTGTCAGACATCATGGAAAGAGGTGTGTCAACAGGTAGGCCAGGGAAAGCCAAGAAATGGAAGGTGTATACTGTGGATAACACCAAAGTTTCTTGCTGAGCGGGTATGCACGTGTGTGCGCGCCTGTAAACTTGAGTAAGACAGAGTGCGCGCGTGGACGTGTGAGTGCGCGCGTTTAAGCCGGAGTAAGCATGTATAAGGCTGTTGGAAGACGTGTAAACTTGTTTGCGCTGGTGTGCGCACGTTTTAGCCCGAATAGGCAAGTTTTAGTCCGTCTAAGCATGTATGCGCATGTGTGAGCTGCTGTGAGAGTGTTTGCGCTTGTATGTGCGTCGCACCCCCTGAGGAAACAGAAAGGAAGCACAACAAATAGCAGGAAGCTACCAGGTGATACTAGCAGAGCTGGCAGGTGAAAACAATCCGAATCAGGCAATAACACAGGCAGAGCACTAGCCTTGCCCAGCCCAGCACTTAAAACTCTGCAAACAACAGTGCAGTTTGTTTCTCACAAGAGACACTGAAACACTGGAGTATGCTACTAGAAGTGAAAACTGAAAAAGCTTCACTCAGACAAAAAATGCTAGGGGCTGCCATTGCTGTTATAAGACGACATATGCAACATGCTGAGGGTGGTGACAATGCAAATGCTGCTGGACAACCCACAGTGAGGAGACGGAGAAGAGTGTACAGGCCCAGGGTCACCTACCAGGGGTTACATGAGCTGGAGATAGTGGAGCGCTATAGAGTGGACAGAGACCTCCTGTAGCAAATTGTGGAGCTGTGCAGGCCAACAGAGGGGAACCCATCCCAGTGGAAACCAAGGTATGTGTTGGCCTAAGAATACTAGCAACAGGTACCTTTCAGAGACCAACTGGTGACATGATGGGGATATCACAGGCATCAGCATCCAGGGTACTGCACCAGTTCCTGGATGCCATGTCAGCACGTCGGTGATTATGTATATTTCCCCAATTCCCGTGAGGTATTCGCCAGCAATATGCGTCTCTTCCAGCAAATAGCAGAATACCCTGAGGTAGTGGGTGCAATAGACTGCACGCATATACACATCAAAGCACCAGCCGGTGAGCGGGGTAGGGCCTACATTAACCGCAAGGGCTTCCCCTCCATCAACTGCCAGGTCGTGTGTGATGCCCAGGGCATAATAATGAATGTGTGTGCTGGCTGCCCTGGAAGCTACCATGATTCCCATATCTGGCATCTGACGCAGCTGTACCAGACATTTGCCAATGGGGACATCCCACATGGTCACTTAGTGGGGGATGCTGGCTATGCACTGGAGCCGTGGCTGATGACACCCATCAGAAATGCACACACACCTGAACAAGAACACCATAATGAGGCACACGCACAAACACGAAATGTAATCGAGCGTGTGTTTGGGTTGCTCAAGTTACGGTTCCGGTGCCTGGACACATCTGGTAGAGCCTTGCAATACTCACCAACTACATGTACCCAAATTGTCATGGTATGTGCTATGCTACATAATATGATCCTGCGAAAACAGCTGCAGCAGGACCAGCATAGGCCTGGGCCAAACAGCCCCCCACCAGTGCCAAGGCCATCACGGGCAGAGCGTGACTCGGAGGAGGAACAACCTGAGCCTACCCCAGTAGGCAGACGGAGGCGTGCCCAGTATGCCTTGGCCTTGGCAAAGAGGCAACGCATAGCACATACACTGGCTCAGTAGGAACCCTGGAAATTATACCTCTCTCTGACTCGCACATATAGTAAAAGGGATGCCTAACTTGACACTACCTGTTTCCAAACATGTATAGGGAGTGCAGTATGCGCATCCAACATAGGCAGCCCTGCAGCACCACCTGAGGCATGATTGCCATGTGTTAAGCAATGTAAGGTAGTGCTAAACAGCATTTACCACCATGTTGTATATGCAAACTTGATGACCTTCAGTAGCATCCTACCCTTACCAAACATGAGGCCACAATATGAAGACAAGATAATCAATTACAACAATTGGCTTAAGTATTGGTGTCAGTGAAAGGGGATTCAATGCCTGTCAGCCTGGGATGAGATGCTCAACAAGACATGATGCTTTGCTAGGGATGGATTTCACCTATCACCTGTGGCCTATTGGATATTGCCAAAGGCTCATGTCACCCCCATAGTGCCTTTTCTAGGTAAGGCTCAAAACACAAACCCACCTCCATAGGTATCACAAGGGATAAGAAAGTATAAGTAATGCTACTCAATGCCAGAAGTCTAAACTGCAAGATGCACACACTCCAAACACTCCTCAGCATGGAGAATGTTGATATCTGTGCAGTAACAGAAACCTGGTTCAAGGCTTCCAATAGCACCCTAGCATTCACAGGTACACCTCATACCATGCTTTACAGCTGCAAAACATGGAACAAACTACAAAAGGAGGGTGAGTATCAATATTTGTCAAAGATACCCACACCCCCAGGTTGGTGGCACAGCATGAAGCATCAGAGACTACCCATGTGTAACCAACAGTGGGTAAAACCGACTTCCAGTTCATAGCCTGCTACAGACCACCCTCCTAAACCCAGGAACTACACTTGGCCGACTGGAGAACACATGAAAATATGAAGATCTCCCCAAACACCATTATATTGGGCGGCTTCAACTACCCAAACATACACTGAGAGCATTACCCTAGCTCCAACACCCTAGGCCAAAGGTTCCCAGAATGCATAAACCAAAATGCTATGGAACAACTTGCTACCACTCCCACAAGAGGGGAAAACATACTGGACCTGATCATCACCAACATGGGGACTCTATGCCCAAGACCAGAAGTGTATCCCTCACTGGTACGATCACACCAGATAGTAATCTCACTGGATATTCACATCCCCACCCCAGCCCATGGCCAGAAAACCACAGTGAAAAATGTTCACTAAAACATATGTCACACACCTCAAAACTGAGGTGGAATCCTTCACAGCCCCTGTGTCTGTGGAAAATATGGCCCAGACCTCATAACCCTTTATAAACGCATTCTAGGAACACCGTCAGGAATGCATGGATCATGCAATCCCAAATAAAACCAAGACCCAATCCTCCAAAGGCAGGCATCCTCTGTTTGGTGGACCCCAACCATAAACAAACCATACAATACGAGGAGGAAGGCCATCTGTGAGATAAAAATCGTACAGGACACCAAGGATAATCACAAGGCATTCTTTACTTATTGTAGGAACCTGTGTGGGAATCCCCAGATATGTTCAGAATTAGTCCAAAATGACAAACAATACAACAAACCCACAGACATTGCCAACATCCAAGCTGACAGGTTCAGTGCAAACTTCTCCCCCCCCCCCACCAAAAGGGCAAATATCTATCCCAGCAGAGTGCTAGCCCCCTGACATCGCAGATGCTCAGGTAACAGCCAGCCTCTCCAAAGCAAAACACACAGCATCAATGGGACCAGACGGTGTCCTGGGCTGTGTCCAACATGAACCCCAAGAAGATTTGAACACACACATAAAACCACTGTTCAATGTCAGCCTTAACACACGATATGTACCCAAAGAGCAGTGTACACCAACAGTGGACCCTCTCCACAAAGGTGGTGCCTCAACGGATACTGCAAACAATCGCCCCAGAAACCTGACTAGGTTTGTCTGCAAAGCTATGGAAAGGATCATCATGGACCTCAGAAATAAACATATTGGAGACACACACACACTGGATCCTACCCATTTTAGCTTTGTTAAGGGCAGATCCTGCCTCTTAAACCTGGTTGAGTCATTTGAAACAGTCACCAAGGCCATTGATGAGGGGATGGTGGTCCACACAGCCTACCTGGACCTTGCAAAAGCCTTCCATACAGTACCCCACTTGGTCATCATAGATAAGATCACCAGCTTCAATAGAAACCCCTGTGTCACTAGATGGGTTGCAAACTGGCTCAAGGACAGAACCCACATGGTCTGAAATGCTGGAGCCATGTCAGACCACAAACCAGCTACAAGTGGCATCCCACAAGGCTCAGTCCTGGGACCTCCCTTGTTTGGTATATATTTCTCAGAGGTACAGGCCAACACAGAAGGACTGTTGGTGAACAAGTTTGTAGATGACTGCAAACTGGGCACCATAATCGACCCTCCAGCTGACACAAGCATCCTACAAAAGGGCCTCATAGAAATGGACAACTGGTGCCAGAGCCATGTCCTCAAGCTAAACACAAAACAGTGTATAGTCCTCCCCTTTGTCAAAAACTAAGTGCCCACAAATTACTACATATGCGGTAACCCATTAAGTATGGAAGAAGTGATAAGGGACCCAAGTCGATAGCAATCTCACATTCGACAACCATGTGACCAAAGTGTTCAGAGAAACATTTCATATAGCCCACCTAATCATGAAGGTAATCACATCTACATCAGTGGAGGTCATTGTGCCTCTTAACTCATCCCTCATCAGGCCCATAATTGAGTACAATGCCCCTCGTGGGATGTACCTTTTCAGACACCTGCAGCAGCTGGAAACACCACAAAAGTACCTCACCAGGAGGATCAAAGGGCTCAAACACATGCCAGTCACTGCCCTGTTAAAGAAACTGCAGCTCCACTCAGTGGCATGCTGCCTGCCCAGAGGCGATCTGTGCCAGATGTATAAAGCCATGCCCAGCCTGGAATCAATGGACATGCTGCACCTTGGAAAATCAGAATCCCATCAAGCTATGCGCTCAAGAGACCTGAACCTCAGGACTGAAATAAATAGGACATGCTGGAGTGACAGATCCATAACCCAGAGGCTCCCCCCACTCTTGAGTAAACTCCCACTCCAGGTTAGCCAGAGTCCCTCATTGACTCTCTTCAAGAGGAATCCTGATGAGTGGATGGGAGATTGTAGGTTTACCCTGGGTATCACTTCTATGTCACTGTTAGCCAGAGGCACAGTATACTAACCATGAAAAATCTAATGGCAAACTCCACTTACAATGTGTGTTGAAAGCCAAACACACTGGCTAGGATTATAAATGCCCTAGGGAAGATAGCCTAGTATGGACCTATGAACAGAGCCACACACACCAAGTAGTACAACTGTGGTCACTGTGGAGTAATGTTTTCCAATGTCCACCCAAGTTGGTGAATACACAGCAATGTGTCGGACAAGCCTGGTTTAAGTAGGCCATAGCTGAACAAAATGCAACATGCTCATAGTTGCCCAACTGGCCCTTAACTAGTCTGGTCTGCTCAGTATGAGCATTTACAGCAGTGATGGGACTCAAACCCATGATACTGTGCACCATAGTGATAGTACTGAACCACTACACCATGACAATATTGCAGTGTTCAGCCAGTATGAGAGAATGTTGCCAAGTCTTTGCAAACTATCCCATGGAAACCCTGCAAGCACAGCATAATCCCTGTTGAGTTATGACACAAAGGAGTCTGGCAGTAAGAACACAACATGACTTCCAACACACAGTGTTAATGTCAATATTGGTCATGTTCACACACAACCACAAATGTAGTGGACTTCAGATCACAACATATGGAAAGGTCACACTGGGCATGCTCACACACTTGGATAAATGAGACACATGTCAGGCAACAAACCATGGAAAGCCTGAACTGGGCATGCTCACACACTTGGGCCATGTCTGACTATAGCAGTCAGTCACACATATCAGGCAGTTGTATGCGTTAAGCCAGGAACCTCCCACGATCCAGCAATCCACCCTGTGCACACAGTTAAATGACAACAGACACATATATTAATATACCGGAACCCTGTCACGATCAAACATGTTACGCAGATACACACGTTGTTCACAGAAACTGTGAAAGCTACGGCAATAAAGACCTGCAAACAGTAGCAGCAACAAATATTGTGCATCCTAAACATAAACATAGGTGCAGAGGTGAATACTAGGCTGTCTGCCCTGGTGAATTCATAAGCCTAGGCAGAGTGTATTTGGCGTCTGCCTCCCCAGTAGAGTAGCCTACTGTGCCTCTGTAAAGTAGGTCACAGAAGTCACCCTTTAAGGCTACTTTGCTGTGCCTCTGTCAAGCAGGGACACAGTGGAGATCCCAGGGGTGAATTTGCAATTTCCCATCCATGCGGCTGTATTTTGCTGGAAGTGGGTTGGTGAGGGGCTTATGCCTAACTTTAATTGGGATTCAATTCCAGAGTGAGGGGAGCCTGTGAGTAATGAATCTGTCCCTGCAAAATGTCCTATTTATGTTTGTGCTGAGGTTTACATCCTGGAGTGTGTAGCTGTAAGGGTCTTGGATGTTATGAGGTGGAGCATGTCCATTACATCTGGGTTTGAAATGGCTGCGTACGTCAGGCATAGATTACCTCTGAGTAGGTGTTAAGCAACTGAGTAGAGCTGGAGATCCTTTAGCTGAGCTGCATAGGACATCTGTGTGTAGCCCATGATTCTCTTGGGGAGGTACTGTTGTGTTCACTGTAGTTGCCACAGGTGTTGGGTAAGGTACACCCCAAAAGGGGCATTGTAGTCAAACATGGTCCTGATGAGTGAGTAGTAGAGGGCCACAGTGACCTCACACATGATCTACATGCAAACACCCATGTGAGAAAGAGGGCTATACAAAGTTCTTAGCAATGACTCTCTGTCAATGTGATTAGCAAAGGAGAGGTTATGATCTATCTGGGTCTGTGGGATATTGCTCTGTTATGTAGTAGCTTCCTCCTTCTGTTGTACAGTTTATATATGGCTGGGGTCAACCAGACAGGTCTCCTGTTTTGGAAGAGTCATGGTTTTATGTGGGATAGCATGATCAATGCATACCTGCAGCTGCTCATACAATGCGTTTGTAAAGAATTCTGCAGATTGGTCTGTATTAACCTCCAGCATGGGGCCTCTGAAGTATTCCACCCCAGTCTTCACAAGTGCAAAGTCTGCTTTTGAGAAATTCTTTACAGTGATTTCCTTGGCTGGGTGTGGGGACGGGATATGGATGTCTAGGGAAAGTTGATCATGGTCTGATCTTAACAATGACAGTTCTACCTCTGGTGTGGAACATAGAGTCCCCATGTTGGTGATGATCAGGTCCAGTATGTATTCCCCCTAGTGGGTGTGGTGATTGGTTGTGCCATAGCACATGGATTCACAAATTGTAGTGGCTGTAGGGTGATGTTGAGGGCTTGAGTAGTATCCCCAGTCAATATTTGTTTACCTGAAGTCAACCACTATAATGGTGTGTGTGAAGACCTTCATATCTGACACTGTTCCCAGGAAAGCCAAGTGTGGTTACCGGGTATGGGTGGGTGGTCTGAACTACACACCAAACCAAAAGGCAGTTTTGCACAATGGTAGGTGTATATGTATGGCCTGTCATGCTTAGTGCAGTGGGACCAACCCAGAGGTGTGTGTATCTGTGATGTATATGGATACACCCCCTACTTGTGCTCTGTGTCACAAGTCCTGTGGTCACGAAGCATGGTATAGAACATAACCTGGCAGGGCCAGTGTGCATATGTGACCCTGAACTAGGTTTCTGTGAATGCACAGATATTATTATCCCCCATACTGAGGGATAGTAAAAGATGTACATTCCTCTTTGGAAAGACTGATGATGTCAGCACCCTATAAATACAGCAGGAGAAGGGAAATCATCCAGTAATGCGAATAGCGTGCTGTGCTAATGCATCTGTCTCAAGTATCATAACATAGTTAGGTAGGGGTTTGAATACTGCAAACGCTGTGTGTGTGTGGGGGGGGGGGCAGGGGTGTGTGCATGTCTGCAATTCTTTGTGAAAGGAATGGCCATTTTGAAGACTGGGATAACACACTAAAAGATGTACATTCTTCTTTGGAAAGACTGATGATGTCAGCACCCTGTAAATACAGCAGGAGAAAGGAAATCATCCAGTAATGCAAATAGCACGCTGTGCTAATGCGTCTGTCTCAAGTATCATAACCTAGTTAGGTAGGGGTTTGAATCCTACAAATGCCATGTGTGCGTTTGTCGCACAGTTTGTGAATGTGTTGTGTGTTTTGCTTTCATTATTGTATGACATTATCATAACAGTAATTGCCATGCACACATCAGGTATGTGTTTGCCACATACAGATATGTACCTGTGACCTATAATAGTTCCTATGTGTGAAGCCTGCCCCATATGAATACAGTTGTTACCTTTGCCGCCATGTGCCGCAGCTTGCCAGACCTTAGGCCATACATGTATGTTGGTGACAATGCAAGCTACTGCAGTGATCTGTGTCCTAGGCCAACTATGTGACACACACCCATGAAAGCTTTGATAGATCAATGTGGGTGACGGTTCATGTCTGCAGTATATGTCAGACATGTTAAAACACAGCAAAGTCTGTGAGTGATGGCCATCCAGTGTAGGTGTATGGCAACTGTTGCCGATATGCATACAGACACCTTCTTGCTTAGGTGATACACAGAGGGACTGCAGAATACCTTTGGAAATGTGAATATCACAAGATAGACAAGATAACACCTGTCCACATGTACACACCATTACCCGTTTTACATGATGGGTGCTACCACCTACATGGTACTGTTGGAATACTATGTTAACTACATGCCGATGACAATGCCACAGTAGAGTTACAGCAATATACCATGGCTTGGACGACAGGTATCTGTCCGTATGATACCCTTGTGGTGGTTAGGTGTGTCATGTGTAGAATGCATTGTAGGCCACTGTATGTATTTGCAGTCATGGATGGACATATCCATAGTGTGTTGGCATGTACATGAGACTGCTATATGCCAAAGGGTATTGTTCCCAGGGATGTGTGGGGCTCAGTAATAATGGCTACTGGTATAGTGTAGTACTGCAGGAATATCACTGACACCAGGTTCCTACGTCTGTGTATCAGTTGAGGAAACACCATGTAATGACCACTGAATGTCAGGCTATGTAAGCTGTGTATACTACCAGAATGCAGACCATTGACATGTGGAAACCGTATCACCCACAGCATACTGTCAAACCATGCCATGTTCCATGCTGACCATGTTCACAAATGTACACCTGCAAATCGGTGATGCAAACATCACACATGTACTGTCCACACCCCAACACATGCAGGCACAGGTACACACAACAGCCATGTAGCACATGTGCAGACAGTACACTTTGGGAATTAACACTGGTGTATACAAAACTGCAATGACAAACATAGTTAATGCATCATGCATGCTCAAATCTCCCCACAACAATATCATTACACTGTACTGTTAACAACATGATAATATTACTACAGTGCTATGTAGTCACCCTGTGCATCAGTACCATGCTATCCTGTTCCAGCATCAATGTTACAGATGGCAGGAGGTGGCACATTTTCATCATATGCACAGGGTGTGTACTTGGTTTGCCAGAGTCTGCCATTGACGCATCCAGTTGACATGTATGTGTGTGTTAGTGAGGGACAACAGTACAGGATGGGGCAACGTTGCTGCGATGTGTATGTGTTAGCCCTAGGTGTTAGCATTGTGTGTGTATGCATGCACACAGTTCCACCATGGGGCTGCCATATACGGGTGTTTGTGGACAGCCATAGACTGTACCTGCCAGGTCATACAGGCCACTGTCTCTGGCCACGGACATGGTACCTGTGCCTGGCAGGGGTGCTACGGACAGTATCCGGTACTAAGCCAGACTGGGTACTGTCATCAGAAGCAGTGGGTTGTTGACTGGACACATGTCCCTGCTGGGACTGTCCAGAGCCACATGCACATGGTCTTCTAGGATGGTCTAATGACAGCACAGACCTAGCATTACTGGGGCTGGTACTGGCACTATGGGAGCAGCTGCGGGTTTGTTGTCGTCCGCGACGACTGGCAGCTGATAATGTTGCTGGCAGACGTCCACGTCAACGCCTCAACCATCCTGCACTGTCCTGGCTCCTGGACATGTAGTTGTGGAACAGATCGAATGTGTTCCCCAACGTCTATCAATGACCTCGCTGATGTTACGGATGGCAGACGCAATGTCATGCATAGTGTCATTCATAGCGGTGCGATGTGCTCTAAGCTCCCTCAGACCCTGTCTGGTGTACCATTCCATACGTGCCTGTGCCTGCATTACAGCCCGGAACATAGCTGAAGTTGATAGACCTTTGTGGGCACGTCTGACAGGGGCAGTACGACCACGGATGCTCCCACGAGAACCCCTGGACATATGCCTGTGTGGTACCATGTCAGGAATCTGGCCATGGCTGCTGTGAGGGGATGCATGTGCCAATGATACCACACTACCCTAGTCAATGCCCACTGTATGCTGTCCCTCAGCTAAGGACATTGGTGACAATGGATGTTTCGGCAGGGTGACTGTGCGTATTGATGGGGTTGACTGCTGTGTACTGTCAATTGGATGACCAACGACAGACCCTGTCACACCTCCCTGTGCCATTACACATGTATCGTCATTAGCACTATCTCCAGCAGTGGCTTCAGGTTCCCTGCTGCACTCCACTAGAGCAACATCAGAACCTGTGAGAGGAAGATAGGAAACACAGTTTACAAATGTGTACACGATATTAGCACACAGGCACACAGGCACACATGCACACAGGCACACAGGTGCACAAGCACACAGGCACACTCCTCAGTACAGCAGATACAAACACAGACACACCTGCAATCCAACACATACACAATACTGTTTTAGGGTGGGTGACCGTTTCACAAGGAAAAACATCACTGCACATGTGTCAGCATGCAGGTTATGTGTTACACAGGAACATGCTGTGCAAGTGTAGACAGCCCTTGTTAATAACAGTATACGTGTACTTGATGCTTGTGTGTAGTTGTTCAGTGATTGTCTCCACCCTGGGACACAATATGTACAAGGGCATAACAATGTTGTGCAAGTGTTACAAGCTGTGGGTGCATAGATTTGCACACACACACAAACACACAACACATGACGGTGCTACACAATAACAGCTATGTGTACTTTTGTGGTCAGTGGAACTGGATGTGGTGTAGTAACGTGAGCCATGATCAACATGCTTCTTGTGGTCAGTCAACAATAATAATGTGTGCCAGACAGGCAGCTAGCATGCTGTACCTGAAGTGCAGTAACATGACTACATCCACAATTACACAGCCACTTGTTACATGGGTGTGTAAGGTGGCCAATAGTGAGCATTGCCTAACATGAATGTATTATTTGTTCCAGACTGTTGCACAAAGACGTGATAGGCCTCTACCCCTCAGGTATATTATGCGTGCTGCGTAGATAAGTGGGATGCTGAAGGCTGGCCATACAGCAGATGTCATAATTGGACATGTTTAGCAGGCTAAGGTGTAGTGTGTATGCCAAACGTGTGTGTTGCGTACATGTGTATCTGGTGTGCCTATACAATGTCCAGTACTGTGTTGCCACACATGTGTGTCATGCTCTGTGTATTGCATGTGAGTGAGGCAGCTACTGAGAATAATGAGATATGCATAGTCTCACAGCAAACATGCACAGCATGCATTATGTGTAGGTGTGTTACATGTGCATACACTACACCTCCATATGACACGCACATGTCATTAGCAATAGTATTTTTATTACACACTCACCAGCATGGATTGGCTGCCTTGCTGTCACTCCAGAGGGACCTGCAAACATATGAGAGTGATTGCCAGTGGCCACAACTGTGCCTTTGATACTGTGAGTATGATAAAGTACAGTAGTACAACAGGTGGCTTTCACAGGTGTACAGGGTATGCTCAGAATATCAATCTTGCAGAAGAATGGGCAGGTTAACAGCTACACAAACAGTACACATCTCACACACGCATAGACTACCAGTACAGAGAACAGTCAACTACAGATATGGAATGTTACCTGCACACTCAATTTCAGCATGCTGGGTGGCTCTGGCCTCCATGATGACACATGTTTGTGGATGTTCTGGTTGTTGGCCTGGAGCCACAACACTTAGGAGGTGCTCCTCCACATTGGTGAGGGGGGTGGATAGGTACCCCACCACCTGTGGCAAGCTGTTGTCTGTGGATATCAGACGCACGCTGCCGGACATGTCTAATTAGATCACTGCAGTGATGGCATACCTGCTCATATGTCCGGTTATGCATGCCTAT
The DNA here is from genome assembly GCF_019279795.1 of Protopterus annectens. Taxonomy (NCBI): domain Eukaryota; kingdom Metazoa; phylum Chordata; order Ceratodontiformes; family Protopteridae; genus Protopterus; species Protopterus annectens. Next base: position 620,641,763 of record NC_056725.1, read on the forward strand.
GTCATTTACCCAACGGACAAGTTCTTGCCACAGTGCAGCCCTGTCATGCTGGTTCTGGCTGGTCCTGGAAAACAGCACAGAGTAATTCTGCACCAGGCTCTGGTGGATCTCCTGATCCTCTGCTGCTGTATATGGTGGGTTTCTCTGATGTACCATCACCCTGGAAGGAAGGAAAAGAAAAATATGTGAGCAAGTCATGTGGCACACTTAATATTCAAATGTACTGATATCACTTCACTGCCATATATAGCATCTGTCTGTCTATCAGGGGATACACATGTTCGATGCCACATATCAGTGCTCAGCCCACAACTGTCTGACAGTGCCTGCCACACTCCATACAACAAACTAGTATACACCAGCACTCGGCACACTGTTTGGGATACAGTGCACAACCTCATACTGGGGTATGTATCAAGCTAATGGATGAAGAATATTGTTGTCCCATGCAATGAATGCAATACACATATATAGTTTAAACGTTAATCCACCCTAGTATTTGATGCCATACCCCTACCTGACATACGTGCACAGTTGTTAGTAAAGCCAGCATACTGCTGTCACAGAGTATACATGCTGCCAGGTACACACACATACCCTATAACACACATGTGATTGTGGCCATGGTACAGGCATCATTACACACACATTACACATACATACAACACACAAATGTATGATGACACAGTTGAGCATTAACTGTGTACCTTATAGTACTGTGTTCCCCTACTTACAGATACCTATGCATGAGGTATGTAATCTGTGCAAACTACAGGTAACACACCAAACAGTGTTACCACAGAATGTGAACATACACCATACTGTAGTGTTTAGGCCTACATTAGGTAGTTGAACAGTTCATATGTGAGCTGTATTCAACAGCAGTACCACTTACTAAGCATTCATGTATTGCTCCTGCCTATGATGGGACACCGCAGTCATACACAGGGAACTACGGCACAACATATGCCAATCTACTATGTTTGCATCCCAATAACTGACACATCTTTCTCTGGCCTCACACCAAGGACACCAACTACCATGACAGACACAAACTCACACTAAGCTATCACACCTTTACAGACCTTGCACACAGTCAGTGTCACGCTCATTCAATGTCACATAGCTGGTATTGCACTGAGTACATGTGTGTGTGCATTGTGTCATAGGTAGGTACTATGCTATTAGCCCTGGGCCTAGGGCAGCCTAGCCATATGATACCCTGCCCTTTGGTACACATGTACTGTGATTTTACTTGCTCCTGTGAAACGGTTGCACACAGGTGACTCACAGGGCATATTACCTATCTCCATGACATTCATCAGGGGTATGTATGACATCTACTAATGAGGAGCCTTGTTTGTTAATGCTGGGTGGTTTAGTCCAGGGTATGGCATATTTGTGTATAGAAACCTGTACCTCCAGCATGTGCTGTTTAGTGCGGTGACAGGGATTAGGGCCCTAGGTCATGTAGGCTGGACGGATTGTGAGGTGTTGCCATGGTGGTTGGCCAACTGGTATGGGTGTGACATAACTCTGTATGTCCAGCACTGGTAACCTCTGTGTAGGCAGTATGCAAGGCACTCTAGCTGTGGTTTTGTGAGTCAGTCTGCATAGGGAATGTGTTTGTGGCCATTATCAGTCTTTGTTAGGTATGTCTGTGGCCTTTCCATTTGCTGTAGTTCTCATGGGAGGTACATACTGCATAGGACATTGTGAGGTGTAGAGGGGTACACTGACTTACATTTCCCTACCTGACACACCTTTTGTGATGACACGTACCATGTACAGGGATTACAAGACTAGTGTGCCACTGTGGATATCAAAGGGGAGGCTGTTGTACACCTGTGTCCCATGTTCCCTTCTGACGCCTCCAGTGGTAGGCAGGCAACCACCTATGTTGTAGTTAGTGGGTAACATGTTTTGGAATGGGGTATGGTACTGCAGTATCAACATTGGTGTTCTGTCCATGCCTTGGTCACCAGGTACCTGTTGCAGTACATCTGCCCCCATGTCCCCCTCTCTCACTCTCTCTCTTTATATATATATATATATATATATATATATATATATATATAATATATGTACATATATCTATATACACACCACTATATATAACCATATAGATATATATATATACATATCTATAGACATTCATATCTATCTGTATACATGTATGTATCTAAATTTATATATATATATATATGTATTTGTCTATTATTTCTATATGTATATACATATTCTCTATCTATCCATATATCTCTATGTATCTATACAGACCTCTCTGTCTATGTACATATATATATATTTGTAAATATATTGATATATATATATATGTATATCGATAAATATATATATATATATATATATATATATATATATATGTATATATATATATATATATATATACACACACACACACACACACACTTCTTAACATCCATTGCTGTACATATACATGCACGTGTAGGTACATGGACTGCCCACCTTTCATGGTGGGAATATCACTTCTGCAACAGTTATGAGACATACCATTCTGTAATGATATTGCACACTGTTGTGCATAATGCATTATGCTGTCCTCAAGCCCTATAGCTGTATCAGGCCTCACTGGCTCAGTCCCACAGAAGTTCACCACCACATGACATATACCTGCACTGCATGCTGTTTTCAATGCCACACACTACAACCTACATTGATATGTGCACATAGCAACCTTCAACTACATATGTATGTCCAGCCTTCACTAACAGTTGCAGTATGTCCCTTGCCCTATGCACATATTCATATACATATAGATACAGACTGCTAACACATATGGACGGTTCACAGTATGTAGATTATTAGATTATGTAGTTTGCATTACCTTTGTCTCTGACAGCTTTTTTTTTTGGATTGCTGGCTTGCTAGCTTGCTGGCTGGCTGGCTGCCTGGATGGCTGGCTGGCTCCCTGGCTGCCTGGATGCCTGGCTGGCTGCCTGGATGGCTGGCTGGCCTGATTTTTCTTTTTTTTTTAGTTTTATTTTGGTCTGTCTCTCTGTCTCTGTCTGTCTCTCTCTCTCTCTCTCTCCCTCTCTCTCCCTCCAGTTGCTGCAATGATATTATTGCATGTGTGGACTGGCAGTACAGGCTGCTTTTGTAGGTATCTGCACATGTGCATGTGATGGCCTCTGCACCAATTGGTGGCCAGCATTTACTAATTGCATGCAGCCTGCTGTGTGGTAATTGCAGTTCTCACTGTGATTTCAGGACACTGCTATAAAATGTTAGGTTAGGTAGGCATAGGCCTTTCAGTTTTGCAAGGTGGGGACCATGCTGGTTTGCTGTGGACACTGTTGTGTCAGTCAGAAGGTTGGTATGTCTCTCATATCTAAGGCTGTGTTGTAGCCACTGAAATGCATGTTGTACTGAAACCTGACTGTTGCTTTTTCCATTTCACTCTTCTCAGTGTGTATGTTAACTCACACCTGCTAATGCTAACACTGTTTGCATGGGAGGATGTACTTTCCTGTGGGAGTTCTGGATTAACTGGTATACAACAGTAGTTCTTGCAATGTGTTGCTATGGCTTCACTATTTTCCCTTTACATTCACTCCTTGAAGGCCTGATATTTGTTTTTACTGGAATGTGTTGCTATGGCTTTCCCATTTTCCATTTACATTCACTCCTTGTAATGCATGATATATTTCTTTCAGCAGTAAGTTCTTATATGTTTGCTGTGGCTTGGTGGCACTGCATGCAGTCTGGTGAGCCCAAGGTCTGGGGTTTGACACTTACAAGGGTATTTTATTTTGCTGCTGAGTAGTAGTAGGGCCTTGTATTTTGTACTAACAATTATGAATATCAGGCACATGCAGTGCTTGTAAACTGCTGTACTGTCATTAGTTTGTTAGATGGCTACATCCTTTGATATTTCTGTGTTGTACTCCTACATGAGGGTGTGCTTGGAGTAATTCTACAGCTATTCGCAGTGTGTGTAACAGCAGACAGGCTAATATGCCTGTGTATTTCTGACACTTGCAGGCCTCAGATACTCTCAGGTATATATGTGACCAGCCTCAGGGAAAGGTACATATCAGTGGGATACACCCGTGATATATTTCAGATATTCTGCAGTTGTGACTGTGGGGTATTTTGAGCATATGTATTACTACACCATTTCTGACATGCAAGTAGTGTCTACTTTAACTTATTGACAGTCACCATTACGTGGGATACCCCACCTTTCTGCCTACTAGTTAGTACATTTCACAGGGAGTCAGTGCGGCACAGGTAACATTTTTTTGCAAATCAGGGACATCCCTGTAAATCAGTCACAGTTGGGAAGTCTGGCCTCATACCTATTCAAATATGGCGGTGTTTATCCTGCTCTGATACTGTATGGGGTTTGTAAGGTGCTACTGTAACATTATTACCTCCTAGCATGGCTGTTTCTCTTGTCACACTAATGTAATGCAATTCCACAAGAATTGCCAGTAAGGATTCATGGAACAAGCTTTGTGTAATGGCCTTCCTATATTCCCTTTACATTCACTCCTTGTATTTCATGATATATTTCTTTCAGCACCAAGTTCTTGTATATCTGCCGTGGCTTAGTGGTAATTCATGCAGACTAGTGTTTCCAAGGTCCGGGGTTCGAGACTGACAGGGGTATTTTATTTTGCTGATGAGCAGACTACAGGCCTTGTCATACAGAGTGACTAAGGCACTTTTAAGCAGTTGTAAGCGGGTTTGCGCTGGTTTGCGCGACTCTTACACATGCACACACTCGCTTAGCTAAGCGCACACAAGCACACACACGCTGGCTACTGCTTAAAAGTGCTTACTCCCGCTAACACCCGCGCTAATTTCTTTTAAAGAATAGAAAATGGGGAGATAGGAAAGTGGTGAAAAAGGGGGCACAAAGAGGGTAGGACAGTAGGAAAACAAGCTTGGGATGTGCAGGAAGGATGTAGGGAAGGCCCATAGCTGCCCATTTCTTTATCAGCAACAGCTGTGCATATGTGTGAAATTTGGTGTGAAATTTGAAACCTTCCACCCCTGAGAGAGGGGTGAGGACAACAAAATATGTTGTACTGCCAATTAGAATTATCAGTTTACATGTCCAGTGGACATGTGTGCGAATTGGGCAGCTATGTATGGGGCGTAATTTTTTTGTGGGAACAGAGTGCCCTTTTTTATTTTTTTTCAGGTGAGAGTGGAATGTGAGGTACAGGAAGTAGGTATATTTGGGGAGGTAGGTTGGGGAGGTTAACAGACAAGACAAACAAGACGCATACAGGGGCGGAGTATGACACGTGGGGGGTAAACAAATGACGGGGATGGATGTTTGGATATCGCAAGCCCATGAGCCCACAGATGGCAACAGTGGAACTGAAATCCCCACCCATAGGCAGTTACCACTGCGCCTCCACAGCCCAGGCCGGGGCTGTGCTGGGGGCTGGATAGGATGGGCAGGCACACCCGTGTGTTGCGCCACCCTCGCCTCAAGCTGGCGTAGGGGATCAGTCACAGAACGCCTGATCTCACTATGCACCACAGACCGGACCCTATGGAGGGTGAGTGGAGGCTCTCCTCCGGCCACGCTTGCAGAGGGGGGACGAGCCCCATCCCCTGCAGCGCTTCCACCCGAAGGTGGCACAGGGCCACCGGAGGAGGAGGTCCCGGCCTGGGCACTGGTGCCAGGTGCACTCGCCAGCTGAGGTGGGAGAGGTGGGTCCGCTGGAACCCGCCTTCCCTGTTGTCCTATGTTTAGCAGTATTTTATGGTATTTTGGGTTAGTAACAAACAACACCATTCAAAATTAGTTGTAACAGCATTCCCATTAACCAAACACCCATGAATTCCGAACATTGAGTAGCAAGCATAGCACAAGCATATTTAGGACAACAGTGCACATTCCAACAGCATGCAGGGTTGATTGGTGGCAACAGGCCATCAGGTTTAGATATGTGAACGGGGCACATGCATCAACGTACATGCAGATATGTATGAACCAACAGGACAAATGTCCAAGGGAATTAATTGTGAATACACATACCCGGTTTGGTGTGGAATGGCATCATTTGTGAAAATAGGGTAAGGTGGAGAAATTTTACATTAACAACTAAAACTACCTATACATATACTGTACATTCCTAGTAGATGCATATATATATCCCCTACTTGTATTAGTACAGTTTCGTGTATGTAACCTTAGGAATGTTGGTGATGGGGATGTTACTGCTACATAAATATACATTCCATTTTTATTCATATATGTCCATATCTGGCTGTGTTCAGGTACAGCATCCTGCTACATTTGATTTATATGGCTCTAGACAACTGTGGATGTTCAGCATTTCATACAACCATACTTTTTCCATAATGCAAGGGTACAGCAACATATCCAATTTGTGGGACGGACACAGTCCATGTTCTGTATTTTATTTAACACATTACACTCTTTGGTTGTGGCTGTCTCATTCATTTCATAATGTAGTGACTGCAGTATACCTTTATTCCAGACTTATTACAGCTTTCTTGGTAGCTTCAAACTGTCTTTCTCACACTCTCTAAATTATTTTATATTTACATTTCAGACTGATACTTAATTCTAGGCTTTAGTAACATTTATTACTGGTTTACAACAACCCTTTCCAGCTGACTCACTTATTTCATATGACAGAATTTACAAGGATGTATTTGACACTTGTCTATCCTTTGTTGATTGATAACCACTCATTTTCTGGCTGCAGCAGTTATCTGATATTACAGTACAGGTGGAAACTTCTACTTGAGACTTGCTTAATCTTTATTACTGGATTGCATTACACTATTTTCCAGGCTGCATCACTTATCTAATCTTACAATACTAGCAGAATCTTTCTTCTAGGCTTATTTGACCTTTATTAGTGGGTTACAACACTGAACTCTTTTACAATCTGCATCACTTATATTCTATGACAATACCAACTAAATTACTAACCTGCCTGGTGGCGCAACCTCAGCAGCCTATCAGCATAGGCTCGCTGATTTGCGGAACGAACACCTGCAGCTGTAATATAAAGGAAGTAATATTGGAACATACGTCTCCATACTATAGGCTAGGATAGCATTTCTTACATACTTAATTACATGGATACTTACTCAGTAGTGGGGCATTGGGCATTTGGCGGGCCTCCTGGATCCAACAGTTCAGGTGGTCCTCCTTCCGTCGCTTCAGGTCCGAGGTCTGCATGGTGGTGTTCAGTCCTCGGAATGCCTGTGGCTCTGGTGAGATCATGTGCCAACCGGTTCCACGCCTCTGCCTTGTACGCACCCCATTGAACCTGGCCCTGCATGAGTTGTGCTTCATGATCATGGACTAGGAGCCAAACCATATATTTTGACTCCTCAACACCCCACCTTTGTACTCTAAAGTGACTTCCCTCTCCTGCACCTGCCATCCTGACTGCAAATGGGTACCACAATCAGTTATGCTGTGTATTCCAGCCTATAGGGCTTATATATGCCGGTTTTCCCGCACTTATCTGTGATTGGCCGTTTTGTATATTTATCAGCTTAAAAAAACCTGCTTTGTCATGCTTCTATTTCTATTTATTCCTATATATATGCTAATACTGCATTTCTCAGTACAACTGTCATGGATTAGAGGTTCAGTACTTTGACTATGATAAACAGTATCCCAGGTTTCGACCCTGGGCATTGCTTTTTTTTATTTTACTACTGTCTAGACAGGCTAGGAGGTGTGTCTGTGTAAAGGCGGCTTTGATACAGCTTGCCCAATGTTGCCTGCCAGTAAGCTGGTTGGCACGCTGCGCAGCTCCGCGCAAACGGCTTACGCTGGGTAACGCATTATTTAGCTATGAGCACTCATATTATGCTGGGTGAAGCGCTGCTGAACTACGGGCACTCATTTTAAGCATGGTAAAGCGCTGCTCAACTCCGGGCACTCATATTAAACCTGTTAAACCGCTGCTCACCTGCGGGCACTCATATTAAGCTTGTTAAAGTGCTGCTCACCTATGGGCACTCATATTAAGCTGGTTAAAGCGCTGCTCACCTATGGGCACCCATATTCAGCTCGTTAAAGCCTTGCTAAGCTATGGGCAATTCTGATCCTTTTTTTATATTTTATTATGTCGGATTTCTTCAAAAATACACGGCCCATTTCATTACATTTTACTTAAATTATAGTTTTTTATATATATATATATATATATATATATATATATATATATATATATATATATATAAATATATATGTCAGGGGATTGTTTCATGCTTATTTAAATAAAAATGGAAAATGATGTTGTGGTGGCTTGAACCGTGACTACCTCCTCTTTGGCCAACGTCTCTACTGCTACGCTATTGCTACTTGGCTTAATTTGCATATTTAGATCTTATATGCTTTTCAATGTCTGCTAACTGTGGCTGAGCGGAGGGCATACCCACGCATACGAGCGCAACTACGGGCAAACATTTTGGAAATTATAAAAAAAAAAAATTAAACTGCTATTTTTACGTTTTACATTACAGTTGGGTTTATAGTCTGTGAGGGCATGTGGTGCTGTGTTCCTTGACATTTCCGCGGACTCACTCATGGGTGTTTACTTTCAGGACTCTGACTCTTCTGGGGACATGTCCCTTTGCAGAACTCGGCATTTGGACACGCCCCCTACTTTCCTACACGGAACGTGTTAGCCTAGGGTATGATTCAGCATGCCCTCATGAATATCCATGGCATGCTGACGTCATACCGTTATACTGCAGCCTCCGTGTAAGACATATTAACTCTTACACGGAGGTTTCGTGAATCCAGCCCAATGTTTTTTTCAGTCTCTCTCTGTTTCCAGATCTATTTTCTTCTTCTTCTTCTTCTTTCGGCTTTTCCCAGTTAGAGGTTGCCACAGCGGATCACCTGTCCGCTCATGATTGGCAGTGGAGTTTTTTTATGGTGTCTAATTGCCAGCCCAGCGCCCAACCTTCCACAGAAGGCACACACACACTCACACCTAGGGCTAATTTAGAGTGTCCAATCCACCTACAGCATGTCTTTGGGATGTGCAAGGAAACCCACGCAACCACAGGGAGGACATAAAGACTTCACACAGAAGGCACCCCAGCCGAGGATCGAACCGGAGAACCTCTTGCTGTGAGGCGGCAATGCTAACTGCTGCACCACCTTGGCCAACCCCTTTCCAGACCTATTTTTACAAATAAAGCACTTGAGTGATTTTGAGGTGTTAAAATAGGTTTCCAGACCTATTTTAACACCTCAAAATCACTCTAAGTGCTTTATTTGTAATTTTAGCCTGTTTACCACAACATGGCTACCAATGGAGCTTGATACATCAACATGATGATCTTCTCCTTCAACCCTTTCTCTTTCTCATAAAGCATTTCAAGACTTCTTTCTATGACTCATGAAGTAACTGTGAAATCCCATGCTATTGACATATAATGAGAAATCTGTGACTCACTGTCAGTTTGTATTCCTTCTGTAAGAGGCCAGATGTTCATCGTGTTACACTGCTGCAGTCATTACACTTGGGTTATCCTGCCGTCAGGCGGTTCCCCAGTCGGCCCGAGTTCCAAAGTCTTGGTCCGGCATCAGTTGCTGTCACCTCCTCCCTGACGTCAGTGCGACGGGGGTATATAAGATGCAGCCGACGCCATTTTCTTCAGTCTTTCTTGCTACGCGGTGCCCGAAGCAAAAGCAGTTCGCAAGTGCCGGTCAGCCGTCTCCTGAGATTTTCATTCCGAATCCAGAACTGAAGTCTTCTACAAAGCTAATTCCCCCTTTGGGGAAACTTTTTCTCGCCTCAAACCTATGTCAGTAAAAGTTAATAACTGTATTTCTTGTGGGAAGCAAATACCTTATAAGGATGTCCATTCCTATTGTATCCCATGCCTAGGCCCTGACCACGACGTCACTGGTTGTCGGTTTTGTGCTAGGTTTAACAAGCGCACTATTAAATGTCGGTTTGATTTTGCCCGACATTATTTTGGTAGAAAATTCAATTATACCATGCCATCGGAACTTCCGACGACTGGAATATACAAAAAGCGCAAAGACAAGGATAGGCATCCGAGGCCCAGAACTGACGACGAAGCTTCTTCTAGGCCAGTCACCAGTTCTCCGGTTTTCAGCGAGGCGCCTTCGCAGCCCCTGACGACCGCTTCTGTAGAACCACAAGCCACTTCTGACGCCCATGTGGAGATGGCTGGGCCTTCAGACGCACAAGCTCTTCAGCCTACCGAGACTAACCTTTCAGAGGGATCCAGAGTCGCTGAGCAACCCACAGCTACAGAGTGTGTCTTCAGACCTAATCAGTTAAGCATTAAACCCTCAGCTAAGTCTAAGCTTCCTTTAAAGTCAAAGAAACAAATACAGCATTCTCCAGGACAGGCCTCCTTGCCTAAGAAACAAATGCTCAAAATGGCCGAAGACCTAATTACTCTGATCAGGGGGTCCCATCCCCCTCCTGATAAAAGGCCTAGACAGGATGCAGACTATGACTCATCCGACCAGGTGTCCATCTCTTCTGATTCATCCTCAGACCTAGGATACTGTTTACCCTCTTATGAGGATTCTAATGCTGAGGAATCAATTCCTTCAGCCTCACCGCCTGAGGACTACGCCTTTGGAGAAACCCTGCATACCATGAGGGAGCATTTCCACTGGGAAGGCCAGGATTACTCAGAATCCAAGAAAAGGTTCAGAGACTTCCTTTTATTACCTCAACACAGACCCCTTGCTATTCCGGCAGTGTTAGATATTGTGGATGATGTGTATACTGAATCCAGCTTAAATCCTGATTCCTTACCTCCAGCCCCTGTTAAACCTGACAGATACTGCAGAGTCCCTGACTCTCATATATTTCTGTATAAAAGCCCTGTAGCTGACCCTGAAACTTATTTCTCAGGGACCCAAAGGAGTTAAGGCCTCATCAGCTAAGAATCCATCTCCCTATGACAGAGATTCCAGAGCATTAGACAGATGGGGAAAGAAAGTATATATGTCTGCAACTTTAGCAATGAGAGCCTTAAATTGCCAGTTTCATATGCTAAAATATCAGCAATTTTTACTGTCTCAGTTAAAACAAAAAATGCTTCCAGAATCAGATCCTCCTAATTTTAAAGAAATGCAGGATTTATTGCATGCAGCTGAAAAAGTGGGAAAGCATACTTTGCAATCTGGTTTTGATTCTCTAGAGGCCTCCTGCAGAGCAGCAGTTACAGGCTCTGTCATTAGAAGACATGCTTGGTTAAAAGAACATACGTTACCAGATCATGTTAAAGCAAAATTATTGGATGCACCTTTGCAGCAGAATGTGTTATTTGGAGTTAAGGCAGAAGAGGTATTAAAGAAAATGGAGGATAAGGCAAAATCTATGCAAGGATTTCTTACAGGTTCAGCCTCCTAGATTTAGCAGAAACTGGCCAACTAAGAATTGGTCCTTTCCAATTACAGACAGACCTCAAAGGGGAAGATACAGACGTCCAAGAGGTAGAGGTCAAACACAAGGTCCTTACAGGCCTCGAAATGGTTTGCATCAGGCCAGAAAGAAGGGGAAGACAGGCCCCAACCATATAAAAAGCAGCTCCATTGACTTCCCACTACAGCTGCCAAACAAATCCTTCTTGGCAGCCGCCTTGGGAGGAAAACTGGCACTCTTCTACCACAATTGGCAAATGATCACCAAAGACAAATGGGTTCTCAACATTGTATTTCAAGGTTACAGGTTCGACTTTCACACTCTGCCAAGGTTAAAAGGAATGCCAAATTTGCCACCAAATCAATGGGCAGAGGCTCAAAAACAAATTACTGCACTCATGGATATGAGAGCTATTCAAAAGGTACCATCACAGGAGCAAGGACAAGGATTTTACTCAAGACTCTTTCTGGTACCCAGAAAGGACAAAGCCTGGAGGCCCATTCTGGATCTTTCATCTCTAAACACCTACCTGGATGTTCCGAAATTCAAAATGTTGACATTACAGCAGCTTCTTCCCATGCTGGGCAAGAAAGCTTGGCTCGTGACTTTGGACCTCAAAGACGCATACCTGCATGTCCCTATCAGACAAAACTGCAGAAGATACCTCAGATTCATAGCTGGTTCAATGCACTACCAATTCTCTGCACTGCCCTTTGGCTTATCTACTGCGCCCAGGGTCTTCACAAAGTGCCTGGCACCAGTAATTGCATTTTGCAGACGGAAAGGAATTCAAATTTATCCGTACCTGGACGACTGCCTGATTCAAGCAGAGAGCAAGGACATACTTCTAAAGCATCTGGCGTTTGTAAAAAAGTTATTAAGTTGCCTGGGGTACACAGTAAACGAAAAGAAATCAAAACTAGTGCCCTCACAAGAGATTATATTCCTGGGTGCCAGCTTGAACACAGCGGCCCAGATGGCTTATCTCACGCCAGACTAACAAGGACAACTGACTCAATACTTTCAATTGATGGCAACAAAGACCCAACTCCCTGCAAGAAAAATTCTGCAGGCCTTGGGTTACATGGCATCCTGCATATTGCTAATTCCATATGCCAGACTGCATATGAGGAGTCTACAATAGTACCTAAAGAATGTATGGTCTCAACACTGTCAAAGTTTGGAAACAGTTATACCACTAATCCCTTGCCTTCAACAGGAGTTTCAATGGTGGGCTCAAGCTTGTCACCTCAACAAGGGACAGCCTTTTACACAACCCACAGCCAGGCAAACACTGACAACAGATGCATCGGATTACGCTTGGGGAGCACACATGGCAGGCAAATGTATTCAGGGCACGTGGCCCGCAGAACAAAGGCATCTTCACATCAATCAAAAAGAGATGCTAGCTGTACAAAATGCGCTTATAGCTTTCAAGGACCTGCTACATCCAGGACAACTACTACTAAAGACAGACAACACCACAGTTATGCGGTACATAAACAAGCAAGGGGGCACTCACTCCTACCCCCTATGCAGACAAGCTATGACCTTATGGAACACAGCTATAAACCTTCAAGTTCATCTGCAAGCACAGTTCCTGCCAGGAGAGAAAAACACAGTGGCAGACGACTTAAGCAGAAACATCATGGCTTCCCATGAATGGGAGTTGAATCCACAAATATTCAGAATGATAACACAGAAATGGTGGAGCCCGGACATAGATCTGTTTGCATCCCCAATAAACTGCCTGCTACAAAAATTCTGCACAAGGAGTTACCATCCACAAGCATGGAAAGTGGATGCCCTCTCATTCAACTTGGAGAACCTACAAGTATACGGTTTCCCACCACTACCTCTCCTGCCAAAGGTACTCATAAAAGCCAGGCAGGAAGAGCCAAAGATGATCCTGATTGTACCAGACTGGCCACGCCAGCACTGGTACCCAGTCTTAAGGAGCTTAGCACAAGAACCACCCTGGATTTTGCCTCAAATCCCACATCTGCTGACTCAGCACAACAAACAAATACTACACAGCCAGCTAAAGACCTTAAACCTAGCTGCATGGAAGATTCCTTAGTCAAGCAAGCATTGCCTCTCTCCAAAGCTCTTATGGATGTCATTCTGGAGGCCAGAAGGTCTAGTACCAGGAAAGCCTATTCGGATAAATGGAAGAGATTCTGTGCCTGGAACCAAGCTCACAGCCTTGACCCTCTTGTCTGAAACATTCCTCAGATACTACAATACTTAACTGAGATGCTGGACAAAGGACTCTCCTTCTCATCCATCAAGATCCATGCCTCTGCCATCTCTGCTCATTACAACACGGATCTACCAATTTTCTCTAATCCTCTGTTAAAACAGTACCTCAGAGGGGCTAAAAACATAAGACCGCCCGTAGAGCACCTACTCCAACTTGGGACCTCAACTTTGTTTTGGAGAAGCTAACTTTACCTCCTTTTGAGCCAGCCAACACAGCAGAATTAAAATATATCTCTTGGAAAACTGCTCTGCTCCTGGCAATAACATCAGCACAAAGAGTTGCAGAATTACAGGCACTAATGGCAGTGGAACCTTTCCTCATTTTCCACCAGGACAGGGTGTCTTTATGAACTAACCCTACTTTTATGCCAAAGGTGGCATCCAGTGTGGCTCTAAACCAAGCTATTCACCTGCCAACTTTTTATCCTAAACCACAGAATAAAGGGGAGAGACTACTGCACTCTTTGGACATTCACAGGCAGTTACGCTTCTACTTGGACAAAACCAAAGCTTTCAGAAAATCTGAGCAATTATTGGTAGCATATGCTGCAGGAGCACAGGGAAAAGCCATTTCAAAACAGACTATTTCAAAATGGATAGGACATTGTATACGTTTCTGCTAAACATACCATGGAAAACCTGAACCTAGCAGCATTAGATCTCACTCCACCAGGGCAACAGCCACTTCAACTGCCTACCTCATTGGAGTACCTACCAAGGATATTTTGGAAGCAGCAACTTGGAGTTCTGTACATACCTTCACCAAGCATTACCATCTGCCTTATACTCTAAATCCAGAGCAGGCTTCGCCACTGCAGTGCTTTATAACCACCCCTAATGCCTTATAGGACCATCCACCCTTCCTCAGCTTTGGGATTCTACCGAAGTGTAATGACTGCAGCAGTGTAACACGATGAACATAGTGCAGTTTTGTACCTACCATAAATGTAGATGTTCGAGTGTAGACACTGCTGCAGTCCAGGTTACCCTCCCTCCTTCCCCTCTTACTGGCTGGTACATACCTATGTCTTCTACCCTTACTACCTATGGGGAGTATTTGCTGGTTGCTGTAAGTTGTTTTTTGCTTTTCTTATGTATGTTTTATTAGCATTTGGAATTGCCTACATATTTAGAGGCACCTGACATCTGGGGCAAGAAAAACTGAAGAAAATGGCGTCTGCTGCATCTTATATATACCCCTGTCGTACTGACATCAGGGAGGAGGCAACAGCAACCGACGCCGGACCAAGACTTTGGAACTCGGGCCGACTGGGGAACCGCCTGACGGCAGGATAACCCAAGTGTAATGACTGCAGCAGTGTCTACACTTGAACATCTACATTTATGGGTAGGTACAAAACTGTACTTTTCTTTTCTGTTGCAAATCACCCTCATTTATGTTTAGCTCACAGCTTGCTTTACACTAATTTGAAGTTATCCAGCGATAGCCGGAGTTGTAGCTAAATTGGATGCCTTTGTTCTCGGTGTTCTTTTGTAGTCCAAGATGAATTGACAGTCCCCTCCTCCCACACTACTGCAGAGGTGTTAAAACTGTCACTGCAACTGACAGCTCAGAATTGAAAGGAAGGAGTGCCATTTGAAATGTCTTCCCCTCTGCCTGCAGCAAGATTCAATTGTTTTGGCAGCATCAGGCAAACTTAAACAAATTCAAATTACTTTTTGCAAGCAAGTTTCTGCTAATTGTTGATTTTGTTGTGTTTTACCCAGTATTGATTTTTGATTTACCCCTATTTCTACAAAACATTATTAATTTATTTTTGTTTTCCAATCATTTTGAGCAACAGCAGTCTTGCGGCATGCTGTTTCTGTAATTTCCTGCCATTCGCGTCATCTCCACATTTTTTAAATGACAGCAAAACAGCAGCTTGCAAACCTGTGTCTATGATACTGGCACAGTAAAAGAGTGTACTGAAAACTGACTGTATTCTACAGTCCCTCCAGTGATTTTATTTTTAGTGGGGGTGGCAGGGCCTACAGTATATTTTGGGAAAGTTAAGTATCACTTGCATTATGCAGATAACTGCAGCATTTTATGAACTTAATATGATCTTCTCCAATTCAGCTGAAACTATTTAGCAATCCTCTATTTGTTTAACCAGATTACTAAATTCATTGAGCCACATCCTGTCTTTGTGCATATTTCTAATCTTACTGTTCTTTTCTTCTTCTTTCGGCTTTTCCCGGTTAGGGGTCGCCACAGCGGATCACCTGTTACCATTTCTTCCTTGCCTCTGCATCTTGCTGTGTCACACCAACCACATACATGTCCTCTTTAACTACATCTATAAACCTTATTTTAGGCCTTCCTCTTTCCCTTCTACCTGGCAGCTTCATCCTTAGCATCCCAATATACCCAGCATCCCTCCTCAGCACGTCCAAACCAACACAATCTCGCCTCTCTGACTTTGTCTCCAAACTGTCCAACCTGGGCTGACCCTCTAATATACTTATTCTTAATCCTGTCTACCCTCGTCACACACAGTAAAAATCTTAACATCTTTAACTCTGACACATCCAGCTCTGACTCCTGCCTTTGTCAATGCCACTGTCTCCAACCCATATAACATAGCTGGTCTCACTACCCTTTTGCAGACCTTCCCTTTCACTCTTACTGGTACTTGTCTGTCACAAATTACTCCTGACACACTTCTCCACCCACTCCACCTTGCCTGTACTCTCTTCTTCACCTCTCTTCCACACTCGCCATTACTCTGAACTGTTGATCCCAAGTATTGAAACTCATCCACCTTCGCCACCTGTAGTCCCTGCATCCTCACCATTCCTCTATCCTCCCTTTCATTCACAAACGTATATTCCATCTTAGTCTGGCTGACCTTCATTCCTCTCCTCTCTAGAGCATATCTCCACCTCTCCAGGATCTCCTCAACCTGTTCCCTACTCTCACTACATATCATAATGTCATCTGCAAACATCATAGTCCACGGGGACTCCTGTCTTATCTCATCTGTCAACCTGTCCATCACCAGTGCAAATAAGAAAGGGCTCAGAGCTGATCCTTGATGTAATCCCACCTCCACCTTAAACGCATCCGTCACTCCCACTGCAGATTTCACCGCTGTCACACTACCCTTGTACATATCCTGTACCACTCTTGCATACTTCTCTGCCACTCCCGACTTCCTCATACAATACTACAACTCCTCTCTAGGCACCCTGTCATATGCTTTCTTTAAGTCCACAAAGACACAATGCAGCTCCTCCTGACCTTCTCTGTACAGTCCCCATCAACACTCTCAGAGCAAACATCGCATCTGTAGTGCTCTTTCCTGGTATGAAACCATACTGCTGATCACTAATCATCACCTCCCTTCTTAACCTAGCTTCCACTACTCTTTCCCATAATTTCATGCTGTGACTGATCAGTTTTATCCCTCTGTAGTTACTACAGCTCTGCACATCACCCTTATGCTTAAAAATCGGTACCAAAACACTTTTTCTCCACTCCTCAGGCATCCTCTCACTTTTAAACTGCTCATATATTGAGGTGTTAATTTGCAGCCGACACTACTCAGCCAAACACAGTTCTTTAGTTTCACATTACAGCTTTTGACATGGTCTCTCCACAACTAAGATAGAAATGTGTGCAGTTTGCATGAAACACCAGTTAGGAGGGTTTACACCCTTCTGTAAAGTAAGGATTGCAGTATCCATTTTGAAGTTGTACTAACTACACTTGTCAAGTCAGGCAGTAAGCGCACAGAACTAAACTGCTACTGTCAGTGTCATGAGTACAGACTGACAATTTTGTCTCCATAATTTTCCTGTCTACCTTATTAGAAGTCACTGTACCAGGCTGTGCTGTGTGGCCCTTGGAAATATTGCACATCTTACTGCAAGTTATCCTAAATATTGTAGCCAGAGATCCAAGACTTCATAGCACTCTCCTCATTGGGGAAAATGTGTGTGGGTCCTACAAATTACTTAAGAATACCAAAAATACATGTATCACATCACACAGATCCCTTTGCCATCAACTTTGACAGCTTCATAATGTAACGCTGTCTCACACTGTGCATCATTAGTACATGGTCACACAACTTACAATGAGTCCTGGGCATAAAGGTTGATAGCAACCTGACTTTTGACCACCCTGTTGCTTCCGTTGTATGGAAAGCCTTGTACATGGCCCACGTCATAAGTCAGGGTATCTCATCCAGGAAGAAGGAGGTCATAACATCCCTGTATTCTTCCCTCATAAGGGCCATTATTGAGTACAACACCCCATTTGGCATGTACCTTGCAAAGTAAATGCAGCAGCTGTAGAGACCACAGAGGTTCCTCACCAGGAGAATCCAGGGCCTCAAACATCTACCATACACATACAGTCAGGGTAAAATCTGTATCCCTCTAATCAGATTAATACAGACTTCTCAGAGGTGACCTCTGTCTGGCATACAAGGCGATCACGGACCACGCCTTGATGGGACTGCTGCATATTCGCAAGTCACTCCACTCCAGTAACACCCACACGCGGCCTCAACCTGGTCTGTGACATCAAAAAGACTTGTTGGTGGGACAGGTTTGTGTCCCACAGACGCCCTCATCTATGGATATGTCCTTGCCCTAAACCAGACTAAACCCAGCCAACAACCACCTCACTAGACTCATCACTTCCTGGTAGACTAGTACCTCCTCCTCTAGCTTTCCCTCTCCAACCTACCTCCTCCGCGTATGAATGGTGAATTAGTCACACGTGGTGTTTGATGTACTCATTTATACCTATGTTAAAAGTATAAAATTTTTTTCTCTGTATGTTCAATTTTTCTCTGTATCTTTAAATTCTCTTAGTGTATTATGTTGGAGCTTTTCTCCCCGGGCCTCTACTGAAAAAGGATATGTATCCAGCTAGACCAGCCCGGTCAACAAATGTAAAATAAAATAAATAAATAAATATACTCCCTCTCCACATCAAGCAGAGTACCTCTTGACCCCTTTTTAAGTACAAACAGGATAACTGGATGAGAAACAGAAAATATACCCCTGGGAATCCACCCCTGTCCTTGCCTAACAGGGACATCGGGTGCTGATCTGTCTAAACATGGGCTAAACTCTTTCCTAGCCTTATAAGGACCTCAGAGCCTAGTAATCTCCTATGATCCTATTATTTGAGGAATTATATACATATAAAATACAAGTTACATGCTATGTAAAAATGCCTTCATACCTTACACACATTTATACATATACAGACATGCATAGGCAAACAGTCGAGCAACAGAATATGTAAATATGCAAATAGATGCAGAGGTCGAGAGAAACTCAAGAGACACACACACATGCATTCAGTTGCTTTATTATGCACCTCTCTCATGCCTGGAAGTGGTGTAAGGAATATTGTTCTTCAGAAATATTAGGCAAATTAATTTTATTTAAGCCATTGTTAGATGCAGTACAAACGCTTCATTTACTGGCATGTGTACACATGCACAAATGCGTACAAATACACGCATGCATGAACATACACACATGTACGCGTATGTGCACGCGTGCATGTATGTACATGCATGCATGTACAAATACACGCATGCATGTACATACACGTGCACATACACACAGAAACATGTAACCACTACTGTATAAGAAGACACTCAAATGATGCAGAACAATACACAATAACTTTAGATTCAGGTGGTAAACCATGATATGCAAGCAACTTTTATTTATTTACCTCCACCCATATTAAATGCAGCTTTTTAAAGCCCACAGTTTGTAAGTGTCTCTGTTAAGTAACTTGAAGATACAAATCAGAGTTGATGTGCAAACTGTTGCATTCCAAAAAGCTGTTATTTGAAAACTCATTCAGGAAGTTATAGGACTTTATGTCTCAAGATAATTGCTACTGCCCCAAACAGAATAGTTTGCATACAAATTCAACATGTTCTTCATCATGCCGCATGAGTAGTATGAATACTGATGGAAGTAAAGCACACCTTGTGATTATTTTCTTGATTGAAAGGTACTGTGCTGAGACAGAGTAAAGACCTCTTGAAAAGGACTAAATCAATGTAAAATAGTGGTTTACTTTACGTCATACACTGATATTAAACTTGTTTGCCCTTTTCATTATATAGGGCTGAGTTATGGTTGAATAAAGTAAGCTGCATTGTTTAAATGATTGTGGAGTACAGATTTCTTTATTGTCATAACATTTGATGCATCTGTCTAAACACACATACACAAGCATATTTCCACCCATCCAATCAGTAATAAACGAATACTGTAGTTTAACAACGGTGTCTGCCATCTGCAGAGTTTGCCAGGGAGTGGACATTGATAGCCAGGCCTTTCTGGAGCACCTGGACAAGTATAACCTCTTTACAAAAAACATTCTAACTGAGAATCAAACAAGCACAGTAATTGTTTGGAAGTCACCGTTCCATCTGACAATATAGATTTTATACTCATGTATACATAAATATTATATATATATATATATATATATAGATATAGATATATATATATATATATACACACGCACACACACACATTACATATACATGTATACATAGATAGATAGATAGATAGAGATGGAATATCCCACACTGTACAGAGAAAATACCAATCCCCCATGTCGACAGGCATGTAGTCTGAGAGTTCAAACAAACAAAACAAGGTAGTACCAGTGGAGTAAAAACATGGCTCCTCTTCTTTTCACAGCTTTATTAGTGAGAATGTCACAGAATACCACAACAGCACGAAATTCCACAAAACAGCTCCAAAAACATAAACGCTATGTCTCCACACCTGCGTTTTCGTGTAGACTCACTTCCTCAGATGCAAAAGAATAATGCTTGCTCTTCCCCTTCAGCTTAAATACTTTTACTAATTGAGTAATTGGAACTCATAATACAATAAAAAATCTTAATTACATTTTTGCTGACACAATCCCACTAAAACTACTACCTTCATCAAAGTGCCTTCTTATTATTAAGTTAAAACAAACTCATTTCATTTTGATTCCTTACTATCATTACCACTCCATTTCATCCCTATAAATAATTCATAAAACAGAACCTTTTATTTAAAATTCAATAAATTAAACATATAAAATTCATGTATAAAAAATCAAATTCATTACTCCCTCTAGTGTACAAATACCCACATTTCACTCAAAATTTTAAAGTGCTTGAAATAAAGCCTCCTAACATTTTTATTGTCAGAAAACAGTCTCATGTTCAACCCCTAAAAACACTACATAAACAAAAATAATTTAATACATATTGTGCCTAGTTATACTTCAGAAATGATGCATTCTCTTTTAATATGTTTTTAGAACATAGGGTATCCATTCCCCTATCAAAGCTTTGCTGCCCTAATTTTTAATACTGGGGCTAATGACACATAATTATTAAGCCCTGGTGAATTGTAAGCCTCTAGCTGGAGTTGCCAAAGCAGTTCCTTATATTTGATGGTGTCTTCCCAGGGTCCACCCTGGATGTCTTTATTTACAATCTCCAGCACAAAAAAAGTAAAATCAGCTTCTTCACATTTAGTTTTATGTTTAAATAGGGCATTACTCATACATTTTGTCTTTATTTCATAGTTATGTTCATAAATTCTATTTCTTAGTCTTCTTTCAGACTTCCCCACATAAAATGCATCACATTTCTTACATATACTCAAATAAATTATTCCTTTGGTCTGACAGTTGGCATATTGTTTGCTCTGAACTAGGATATCTCTACTTTTTATATACATTGTGTCCTTATTACAAATAAATGGACACTGGGAGCACCTCCCACTTTTAAACGTACCCTTTTTCTCCCTGGTGGTTGTGTTTTCCTTAATTTTCCTTTCAAAGAAATTTTTCAAGTTTTTTCCTTTTCTGAATGTGCATTTAAGAGGCTGTGTAAACAAAATTCCCAAATCAGAGAATTCACTAAACTTTACCCATTCCTCTTCCATCATTCTTCTAATAACTCTTGCCTGCCCACTATAATCCAATATAAAGTTGTTTTTCACCTCAAAACTAACCTTTTCAGTTTCATCCACATCCTTAATAACTTCATCCTTCCCTAAAATGGGCTGATATTTGTCCAGTCTTCCTTTTCTAACTTCTTTTTCAATTTCCCCAATTAAACTGCTCGGGTAACCTCTATCCATGAACATCACATGCAGTTTATTACATTCTTCATCAAAGTCACTGTCCCTAGAGGACATTCGACAACCTCGAACAAACTGTCCTTTGATTATTCCCTTTTATGATGATGGGGATGTGCACTCTCATAGGCTAAAAAGGAGTTAGAATAATTGTCCTTTCTAAATACCTTTGAATAAAATTCCCCATCTCCTTTCCCCACAAAAATATCCAGATATTTTAGACAGTCTACACTCTTTGAGTAAGTAAATGACAGAAAGGTTGTAGTTTGGGAAATGTACTGGTAAAAAGCTTCAAACTCTACATCCGACCCTACCCATAATAAACAAATATCGTCCAGGAACCGTTTGTACATTCTCCAGCAGCTTTTGAACTGGGAGTTCAAAACATATTTTTGTTCCCAAGCTGCCAGAATTATGTTGGCATATATGGGTGCACAATTTGCACCCATAGCAATTCCTTTTGTCTGCTTAAAAAAACTCACCTTCAAAGTGTAGGTAATTACTTTTCAGTACAATATCCATTAATGTTAATATTAGGCAAAATTCATTGTGTGTAAATTTCCCATAATCAATCAATGCCTCCTCAAACCATTCTAAACCTTCTTTGTATGGAATGGATGAAAAAAGGTCCACTATATCCAGGGTTATAAAAACTATACCTTCGTCAAAAAATTCCTTCTTAATGTTCCAAAGTAAGTCCCATGAGTCCTTAACAACACCTGTCCCTTCCTTTACTACCCCCTTTAACTTACAATCTAACCATTTGGCTATAGGGGCCGTAACAGATCCTTCTGAAGAGACTATAGGTCTCATGGGTGGGTTCTCCTCATCCTTATGAACCTTGGGTATTCTAAATATATTGGGGACCTTAGGTTTCTCCACATTTAAAAATCTAAATGTGCTCAAATCAATTACCCCTTCTAGCAATAAATCATACAGTTTTAGATAAACATTCCTGTTTGCAATGTTAATTTCATTTATGGAAGATCTCACATATCGCTCTTCATTACCTAATAGTTCTAACATTTTGGCCTCATAGGACATTTGGTCCATGATTATAGTCCCCCCTCCTTTATCAGGTTTCTATATTCTTAAGGTAGGGTCTCTGGAAAGTTGCAACAATAACTCATTCTCTTCCTTTGTTAAATTATATCCTATCCTGTTGTCCATCAGTACTTTCCTTAATTTCCTCTCCATCACTATTTCAAAATTCTTAAGTTGCTGGTTTAAGGGTGGATTAAACACACTTCTTTTCCTAAGGTTCCCCTGCACCTTACTGTTGTCCTTTTGTTCATGGAACATCAATTCAAGATTTTTCTTCCTTGTAAACATTTTAAGGTCAATTAACACTTTATTCAAGTCTGCCTTCCTATTGGGCACAAATTTCATTCCCTTAGTAAATAGTTGGAAATGAACATCAGAAATTTCTACACCACTATAATTATAAATATTGTAATTCTCTGATTTCCACACAATTCCCTCCTTAACTATTTGTTTTACCCTATGAGGGGCCTCAACACTCCCACTTAAATGCCCTACCATTCTCTGTAAGGCCTGCTCTTGTTCTGGTACCTTTGGTGTTGTACCCCCCCCCCGGTAGTTTTTTTGTGGGTTCCTCTGATAATAGTTTTTAATTCTTTCAGATCTCCTCAACTCTGGGTATTCATTTTCCTCCCTACTAACATCCCTTTCCCCACTTTCTACAAGGTCCTCTTCATCCAAGTTTTCCTGGTTATGGACAATATTAAACTTTTGTGGAAAAAAATCCCTA
The DNA here is from genome assembly GCF_019279795.1 of Protopterus annectens. NCBI lineage: Eukaryota > Metazoa > Chordata > Ceratodontiformes > Protopteridae > Protopterus > Protopterus annectens. The sequence goes on from NC_056725.1 coordinate 620,665,361, forward strand.
GGTTTTGGGTAGTTAATCTTTTCCTTATACTCCATAATATCCCTATTGAGCTTTTTACATTTCCTCTCAAAAATACTATTCATACTCTTCTCAATATTCCTCAGCGTATTTTGATATTTAACCTGGTTGTCTTCCACTGAAAAAAGTAAATCCTTAGTGATGCATTCATTCACCTCTTCTATTCTTTTATTTAAGTCATCCATAACCCTAATATTTTCTTTAATAATAGCTTTAAGAATTTCAAACCCACACACATCAAAAATATGCAGGAGTTCAACATGAAATTCACTGCCTACCCTGACCTTGTTCGGGTACCTGCAAACCCTCAGACCCTTAGGCACAATTTTTAGACTTAGACATTCATTTAAATATGCATTTTCCATTTCTAGGTTTTTAAATTTAAATAACATTTCATCAAACACTCTCAAATTATATCTAAAAGTTGAATTAACTTCATTTAAAGGCACTTTATATGCGTTTTTAGTTTTAAAATTGTACTTAAAATTGTAAACATTTTCAAAGTCCACATTAGGTTTGTTGAGATGTACAGCGTTATCTCCATTTAAATTACCTGCAGTCCTGTTACTGGCTGTACCATTACTGTAACTTCTAGGTATGTTTCCAAAGTTTTTACGCCTCACCACCCTATTATCGCTACTGTTCACTGTGGAAGGCGGGCAGGCATCCTCCTCCGTATTCGTCTGAGAGTTCACCTTGGAGCTAGCCAAATGAAAGGCAAGTGTTTTTGCAGGGTTGAAAGCCCCCTTGAGCACCCTCCACCACAACCATTGTTAGAGACATATACTAACTCTGAGAGCACACAATTCCCAGCAAAAGAGAAAACGTGCATATCCAGGGAATTGCTGATCTCTTGCATGAGTTGACCTTCTGTATCTGTTGTCAATCTGGGCTGCTTAATGCTAGAAGTCTAAATATGAGGCTGTACTTCCTGGAAGCACTCATCACCTTGGAAGATGCTTACATCTGTGCAGTCACTGCAACATAGTTCAAGACCATGGAGAGCAATATGGCCGTGCAAGGCTACAGTGCCTTCCACACATTCAGACCTCAAAATGAGCATGAAAGAACAGAAGGTGGAGGGATATCCTTCTTCAGTAAAGCCAAGTACACCTCAAAAGTGGTCAAACAGTGTGACTCTCTGGAACTACTCCACATCCAGTTGATTCTAGGCAAAATAGCCGACCATATAATTTAGGTCCCCTACAATGAACCAAGAAAAGCACACCGCCGACCTGGACTTAGTTTCCACACAGCCAACCACCGTAGTCATGGGTGATTTAAATTATACTTCCATCAGCTGGATGGCAAAGATGAGCACAAACACACTCACTCTGGGGTTTCTGGACTTTGTGAATTCAGATGTTCTGGAACAGACAGTCTACACCCCTACAAAGGGCTTAAATGTCCTAGACATACTACTCATCAGTATGGGTATTCAATGCAGTCCCCTCCATGCACTGCCTTCCATGGTAAGGTTGGACCATAACGCTATCTCGTTCAAATAAGTATTGGACCTGACACCCCCACAGGAGCAACAAAACAGAAAAAAACAAAGCTAAATTCAGACTACTATGCAGTGGTACCCAACATATACCACCGGACTCATGACAACAGTTATTCCTATGCAGAGGTGTAGTCAGATGCCCTGTCCAAACATTTAAGCAGCTGAATAGCCTCCTCTGTACCTGACTGGATCAAAACCAAGTCCTTCTGAAAAACAAGCCACCATGGTGCACCTCAAGTATAAACATATATATCAAGAGAAAGAATGGATGTCTAGGAAAAAGAGGGAACTGACTCAGTAGAGGAAGAATTCACTCCTCAGCTTGAACAAGCAAATCAGAAATCTTATCAAATCCCTTAAAGCTAAGTATGGAGGTAAAATAGTGTCTCCAGCTCAGGATAGTCAAAAGGCATTATGTCCAAAATGAAATTGGAATCTCCAGCTTTGTGCAGAAGAAGTAACAGATGGTACCACTCATACTGCAGTGGGGGAAATCACCAACCAGCTAGCTGACAGCTGTGGTGCAAATTGCACTTTTCTGGCCCCATCGTCCATACCCAAAGCATACCCAACACCAGTCCTCTGCCTAGTATCTCCAGAGATCATGTCTCAGTTGAGCTCTCCAAGGCCAAAAACATGGTTCAGTGTGGCAAGATAACATCCCAGGATGCTTAATAAGCAATCTAAAACCAGACATAGCAGACCCACTTAGAATTCTGTTTAACCATAGCCTGAGAACTGGGTTTGTTTACCGAGATTGGAGAACAGCAACAGTTATCCCTCTGCACAAAGCTGGAGGGGGGCCATTAAGAGACCCTGGGAACTATAGACCCATAAGTGTAACCAGTCTCATCTGGAAGGCCATGAAAAGAATCATCATGGACCTTATCAATAAGGACATAAGCAACCTTTAAACTGCAGACCCAACCCAATTTGGTTTCATTAAGGATAGATAATTTTTACTACACCTGGTGGACTTCTTTGAGGAAGGCACCAAAGCCCTGGTTAAAGGTAACACTGTGCACATCACCTATATTGACCTGGCCAAGGCTTTTGGCACAATCCCCCAGTCAGGCATCATTGAATAACTCTCTCAGATAGGGTTTTCTGGATAAAAATATTAACATTTTTAAATTAACATTTAGCCATGAGTAATTACTATTTATATGCACACCCCAAACAGACAGCAGCCTGATTAATCAGAAAAAACAATACTCCTACTTAGGAGTGAACCTGCAAGCTATCCTAGAAGCTATGAACCACTAACTTCCCTTCTGATGACATAGAAACTTTACACGGGAATTAATGTTGACATAGTTTATGGTAATTTACAAGAAAAGTCAATCATGTCAATACAACAAAATGGTAAAAGAAAGTCATATAGAACAAAAGATGATTTGATCTTAAATGAAGGCATAATGGTGAACTGTAAAAACAGAATCTATGTATGGCATGGACATACTACAAAAAAGCATATGACAGTATCCCACATTCATGGATAAAAGAGTGCTTAAAAATGTATAAGATACACCCGTACCCTGATCAATTACATCACAGCAACCATGAAACACTGGCAAACCACCCCGCAGTTAAGCCATGATCAAAGACAAATTATTATTCCAGGGATTAAAAAAATCAATGGGGATATTCCAGAGTGGCTCTCTGTCACCACTGCTCTTTTGTCTTGTCCTTAACCCATTAAGCTGTCTACTTGACAGATTAGATCATGGCTGCAGTTTGGTTCACAAAAAACAACGAAGTATAAAGAAGTGTCATCTTATTCTTCTAGATGATTTTAAACTGTATAGTTGATCAGATGAGGAACTGAAAGCACAACTACAAGTGGTCCAAACCTTTTTGGATGATATAAGAATGTCATTTGGTCTTGATAAACATTTGGTCTTGATAAATGTGCAAATGCAACATTTGAAGGAGGAAAGCTGCAGCACCAAGAAAACATCAGTTTGGGACAGGACTGTGATATAAAATAACTTGAGCAACAGGTCGTGTCTAAGTATTTGGCAATTGATGCATCAACAATAAAGCAAGAACAAATGGAAATAAAACTTAGGAATATTTTAGGAGACTAAAATGATTACTGAAAACAGCATTAACATCTAAAAACAAAGTCCAAGCTATAAACCAACTTACAGCTTTGGAGTAAGTGACTTGGCCCCAAATGGTGTTAGATTGGTTGGACAGTAAAGCAAGGAGGATGCTTCATGCTCATCAAAAGATTTATAAAAATCATTGTACACCAAGACTATGTATTCCCCATTCTGAAGGAGGTACGGGTCTCCTCAAAATTCTTGACATGTATATATCTGCAACCATGGACTGCATATATATCTGCTGACCTCACAAGACCCAAATGTGTTGGAAGTTTTGAAACCTGAGGAGAATAATTCTAAGATGACTTCCCCTGCTTAGTTTAGCAGAAGCATATCGGTGTCAAGCGGAAATGGAAATCAAACCGGAAGTGTATAAAAATCAGGCAGCAATGGAATGTGCCAAAAATTGAATAAAGACTATAAAGTGAGTGATGAGATGAGAAGGCAAGAAATACAGAAAATGCATAAGTACAGTTACAAGTACAGAAAAGTCCGAGAACAACCTCATGTTGATAGGATCGAACACAGGTGGTTTAGGAGAGGTGAATGTAAACCAAGCAAAGAAAGGTAAATATTGGTGGCCGAGGACTGTGCACTGCATGCATCTTGGTTTACAAAGTCCATTAAAAATGTGGGAGAAGCACACAACAGTAGGTTTTGTAAAACAGAATTGTAATCAGTCATACATCTTGTTGCCGGTCATAATATACTAATGGCAGAAGGACTGTATACTGAAACGCATAATACTGTGGCAAGACTCTAGCAGTGGGGATTGTGCAAACATTATTATAACAAAATAGCTGGAAAACACTGGAAACATGAGCAGAAAGCATTATAGAAAATGAAAAAGTTGATATCACATGGGATCACCCATTACCAACAGTTCAAAAAAGATGGGAGAAAACCAGATAAACTAGTCCATGTAAAGAAGAGAAAAGTAGCATTGATCATTTAAATTGCTACTCACAGTGACTGCAATGTCTTCCATAAAGAGCACAGTGTCATAAAATCCCAGGATTTGCAGGCCGAACCAAGGACAATGTGGAAGAAGGATACCCAGACAATTCCAATAGTATCTGGCGCAATGGGTCTTTAAAAAAAAATACAGTCAAACTGAAATATGTTAACAATACATGTAACTTCATATGAATTGCGTAAGTCACTACTAGGCAAATTGTGGGTGCTGGGAAGAGTACCTCTGGCTAACATCAAAGGTTGAAGCAATACTAATTTCATGAACTTAAATCATACTTTGACTTAGGAATAGGGTCCATTCCAATCATAGTATTAGAAACCCAAAAAACTTGGAGAAATTAAAACAAGTGTTAGGGATTTAACCCTTACATCACTAGATGGCTAACCAGTTGGCTTACTAACAGAAAACATACAGTCGAAGTTGGCAACTCCACCTCTACCAGTAGACCCGTCACCAGTGGCATATCACAAGGTTCTGTGCTGGGTTCTTTACTGTTTGGAATCTACTTCTCAGAAGTCCAGACAAATTAGACAACTTTTGGCTTACCAGCTTCACTGATGACTGCAAATTGGGTGCAGTCGTTGAGTCCCCCAATGATGTTAACCTACTGCAGGAAGGGGTAACACAGACAATTACTCATGTCAAAGCCACTGCCTAAAACTAAACACAGAAAAGTACATTATTTCCTTTGGCAAAGTAGAATTCCCCACTAACTACAGTACTGACAACACCCCCTGAAGCTGAAGTGCAGTAATGCGAGACCTAGGAACACAGGTAGATCGCAATCCAAAGTTCCACCACCAAGTTTCCTCTGTTATAAGGACTAATAACTACCAATTAGTCTTGTAGCTGTAAAATGGTTTGCATCTGTCCATTCCAGCAAACTGTATAGTGCAGTTTGGACCCTACACCTGCCTTTTACACCACTTTCCATTAATAGTGTGAAGAGTATAGGTAATAGAAACATACACTCTCTGCACTATTTATCGATAAACTTCCCACAGATTTTATGCATATGCCATTATTATTTGACACAGATGATATGGTGATATATAGCCCAAGCCCATCTCAGTCAGTGATCAAAACATCAGTTAAAAGCATATCCGCCTACTCGGCCATTAATTCTACATACATAGTAAACCAAGGTTGTAGTCTGAATCCTAGCCAAGGCTGGCCAAAGAACCCAGCAACTGGACCATTGACAGCTGTAGTCAGGAGGCAACAGAAACAGTTCAGTTTTAGAAATGCTTTGGTGTCTGATTAGATCCTAATGTCAATGTATAAAAGCACATGCAAAACACTAAAGCATAAAGTAAACACTCTGCTGTTCTGGTCCAGTAAAATATCTCACTTTCTGTCCTCAGAAGGAAGAGCTGTCAATGATAAATGGGTCCTGTTCCCCCATCTGGAGTATGGTCACCCCATCACCTTAGATCACTAGAAAGTACTTGCAGTAGCATCTGTAAATGTATCACAATAGCCCTGAAAATGAAAGCAACGCTGCTTCCTCCTTACAGTTTTGGAGTAATTGACTGGCCACAAAACTTATTGCATGGATTAGACAGGAAAACAAGAAGGATGCTTCCTGCTTACCAAATGATTAAAAAAAAAAGTCAGTGCATACCAAGACTACATTTTATCCATTCCGAAGGAGGCATGGGTCTCCTTGAAATTGATTACATGTATTGATCTGAAATCCTGTGAAGGCATAAATATCAGCTGACCTCACAAGACGCAAATGTAGAGAAAGTTTTGAAACCTGAGGAGAATAAATCTAAAGATGACTTCTCTGCTTAGTCTAGAAGAAGCATTTCGGCATCAAGCAGGAATGGAAAAAAACAGAAGCAGATCAAAATCAGGCATCGACTGAATGTGCCAAAAAAAAGAGAAAAGAATATAAGGTGAAGTACCAGATGAGAAGTCCAAAAATGTGGAAAATGCATAAAGAGAGTTGCAAGTATAGAAAACTGCAGTAAGAAGTTCATGTTGATCAGGATCGAAAGCAGGAATGGTTAGTCAAGTTGAAACCAAGACATGAAAAGTTATTGTCGTCCCAAGGTAGTGGGCCACGTGGATGTTGGTTTACAAAGTCTACTGAACACATGGGAGAGACAGACAAATGTGTAGGTATTCTAAAACAGAACTGGAAACAGTCGCACATCCCATTGCTGGTTGTGACATATCAGTGGCAGAAGGGACTGTATGCTGAAAGGCATAGTAATGCGGCAAGACTGTTGCACTGGGGATTGTGCAAAGATTGTAGTATTGAAGTGGCAGAAAAACACTAGAAATATTAACCACAAAGCATTATAGAAAATAATGAAGTGTACATCGTATTGCATCACCCATTTCCAACAGTTAAAATGATAGATGCTAGAAAACTAGATGTAGAAACCCTACTACTTGAAGACTTTAACATAGACTGGGGCACCTGTTCCTCAGAATCCCCAACCACCCATATTAACCTGCATGCATTTACACAAATGATATCCACCCCTACCAGGATAGGTAAACCCAACCAAAAAGAAAGTATACTTGACTGGGTACTCATAAACAGTCACCCCCAACTGTACACCTGTGGTACCCTCCTTAATGTCCTAAGCGATCGCCTTCTCACATATGTAATTAAGCACAAAACCATTAATTCTCAACAACCCTTACTCAGAAAGGTTAGAAACAATAAAAACTTTGACCCTGCCAAATTCCTGCAAGAACTAAACTCATGTAATTGGTCTATTCTAAAACACCTCCCCTTAGAGGAAGCAGTAGCATACTTTAACAACAAATTCCTTGAGATCCTTGATTTGCATGCACCTGTTCGTTCAAAGAGAACCAAGGCAAAAACTGCACCATGGTTTTCTATAGAGTCTAAACTCAAAATTACCCTGAGAAACAAAGCATGGGCTTTATGGCGTTCTAAAGACCCTCAATATCACATTAAATACAGGCAATCCAGGAACGAAACAAAAAAATCAATTTTACAGGACAAAAAACAATACTACTTTTACAGACAGTAAATCAAAATAACCCTCAGAAGTTTTGGGCAGGTTTAAATAATCTACTACATCCTGGACAAACATCAACCCCAATCCCTGCTGCTACTACTATTGATAAAACCCCTGAAGATGTTTCTGATAGTTTTAACCAATTCTTTACTGAGGCAATTCAAGCCCTAGCTAGCCAACTACCTCCTAGCTTCCCTGGTCTTGAAAGTAGCACCCCTAGAAACCTACTCGCGTTTAGCTTCCAACCAGTCGCCACTTCACTTATCCGTACCTTGATCAAAAAATTAAAACCCACTACACTTTCTGCTGATCAACTCCCTGCCGAGTACCTACAAAAATCAGCTGATGCTATTGCTTACCCCGTCTCAATACTAATCAATCGAACCATAGTAGAAGCTAAAATTCCCACCATCTGGAAAATATCCTTTGTCATCCCACTTCACAAAGGAGGCAGCTCTACTGAATTCTCCAATTATAGGCCAATAGCTATACTCTCTCCACTTGCAAAGATTATGGAAAAATGTATTCATAGACAACTCATGCACCACCTAATCCAAAATCGCCTTATGGCAGACACTCAGCATGGCTTCTGTCTTCATCACAGCACTACTTCAGCCCTCCTAGCCATTACTAACACCATAAACCATAATCGCAACAATAATTATATATCCTCAGCCCTCTTTTTGGATCTTTCCAAGGCATTCGATATGGTTGATCACCAACTTTTAATCCACACCCTGCAAACATTCTGTCTAGATACTGGAGCCCTCCAGTGGTTTCAATCCTACCTGAATGGTCAACAGCAGGCTGTCCTCTGGCAGAACAAACTCTCTAACCTTCTACCTAACACCCTTGGAGTACCACAAGGCTCTGTCCTCGGGCCCTTGCTGTTCTCCATCTTCATTAACGACCTTTATACTGTCATCCCAAAAGTCAGCTGTATCCAATATGCTGATGACTCTACTCTGATTTGCTCAGCCACATCTCCAGTAGAGTTATGGTCAGCTACCCAGACCACCTTTAATACAATAGAAAACTGGCTTTCTGAACATCGTCTGATCCTAAATCCCAAAAAAACTAAAATGCTGTTATTTTCACCAACACATAGGTCTACCGCTTTCACCTTTACCATAAAATCAAATGATGGCACAATAATCTCCCCTGACCCATGTACAAAACTATTAGGTGTCATCATAGACAATAATCTAAAATTTGACCTACATGTTAACCAAACTATCAAAACCATCAATAAAAAACTAGGGTCACTTTACAGAATAAAAGCCTTCCTAACCCCTCCAGCTAAAATTGCCATAGCTCGCTCTCACCTTCTTTCAACCCTTCTGTATGCATACCCTCTACTCGAATTTAAACAAGACTGTCCTTAACAAACTCTCAATTTGCTACAACCACATTGCCAGGTTTGCCACTGGGCTGCCTTTTAGGACACATCATTGCATCAATCTAAATCATCTTAGGTGGCTTGAACTACCCAGCCTAATCCAGTATAACCAACTGATTATGGCCTATAAAATCCTCTATAATCCAGACAATACTCCTGCACTTAAAAATATTGTTACCCCCTATAACAATCCTAGACCGCTTCGATCCTCTAACAAACTACTAATTCAAACTAGCAAAATTAATAACACAGCCGGTGATTCTCTCTTTGCAAACTCTGTAAGTAGATCCTGGAACTCTCTTCCAGCTGATATTACCTTACTTTCCACCTTAGGTCAATTTAAAACTAGACTCAAACAACATTTGTCACTTAACTGGCTATGTCAATGTATCAAGCCTGGCTAACTCTCTCTAGAATGTGTAAAAATCTGTTAACCAGTTTACTGTGTAATTTAATTTAATCCTGACTTGTGCTCAGGATTAACTGTAACCTGTGGAACTAACTTGCTTACTTATGTAATCTCTGTAAATAGTCTGTTTGTAATATGTAATGCTGGTATTATGTAATGCTGTATCTGCTTACCCTTGGAGCTTTTCTCCCCGGGCCTCCGCTGAAAATGGACATGCATCCAGTTGGACTATCCCGGTCAACAAATGTAAAATAAAAATAAATAAAAAATGTAGTGGTCCATGAAGAGAAGACACAAGTAGCATCGATCATTGAAATAGTTGCACACAGTGACTACAGTGTCTTGCGTAGAGAGAGACCCACAGTTATAAAATATTGCAGGCAGAAACAAGAGCTATGTGGATGAAAGATGCACATGCAATTCCAATAGTAGTAGGAGCAATGGGTCCTACAGAAAGAGTCTAAAATCATGCTTAGATATGTAAGCAGTACATATAATTTTTATTTTTATATAACTGTGTACGAATTGCAGGAGGAGTCATTACTGGGTACATTGTATGCGATTTAAAGAGCACTTCTGGCTGACCAAGACTGAAGCAATACTAATTTCATGTACTTGAATCCTACTTTGACTTATGAAGGGGGTCCTCTCCCGTCATGGTATTAGAAACCCAAAATATCTGGAGAAATTTTATATACATACATACATACATATATATATATATATATATATATATATATATATATATATATATATATATATATATATATATATATATATGGGAACACTTCATAAGCTCGAAATACTGAAATCTCGAAATTCAGTATTTCGAGTTCATAAAGTGGAAGGATCGGAACATCGCAACCACAGAAGCGTGAAATTCAAAATCTTGAATGCGGGAGATTTTGAATTAGTGGTTCTGGTGTTGCAATGTGTTCGTGGATTTAGGTAAGTGTTTATGTTTAAGGGTGTTGGGTGGGGGCTGTAGTGTGTGTTGTTACTATGATGTGTGTGCGTGAGAGGATTGTAGTTTGTGTGGTGGTGTTTTGTGTGTGTGTATGTAGTGCAACCTTGGACTTAGAATAAGGGTAGGTGTGTGTGTGTGTTGTTATGATGTTTGCAAGTGTTAGGTGTTTGAATTTCCCGGTTTTGCGGTTTTGGGATTTAGGGCTTCGTGATTGTGTAGTTTCGGGTATTTGGATTGTCTACTTTATAGGCTCGAGATTCTGCAATCGACATTTTAGAATATCGAGCTTATAAAGTGAATCCATATATATATATATATATATATATATATATATATATATATATATATATATTCACACACACACACACACACACACACACACACACACACACTGACTCTACTCAGCCAGAGTTCTTCATATTTTCACATTACACATACATACACACACACACATATATATATATATATATATATATATATATATATATATATACATATACATACATACATATATATACACACACATGCGCACACTACTCATACAAATAGAGGTCTTAATATTTTCACATTATGTACATACACACACACACACACTACTCAGCCAGAGTTCTTCATATTTTCACATAGGTTCATAGGTAGGTACTAGGCTATCTGCCCTGGGGCATTTATAAGCCTAGCCAGAATGTGTTGGCTTTCGCCTCCCTTTTATACTAAATTCCTGAGCCTTTGTCCAGCAGGGCCATAGAAGAGATCCTGGGAGTAAATTTACAATTTCCCATCCACTCATCAAGATTTCTCTTGAAGAGGGTCAGCGAGGGGCTCTGCCTCTAACATGGACTGGGATTCCATTCCAGAGCGAGGGAAGCCTTTGGGATATGAATTTATCCCTCCAGCATGTCCTATTTATTGTTGTGCTAAGTTTTAAATCCCTGGAGCGTGTAGCTTTAATGGATTTGGTTTTCTTAAGGTAGAGCATGTTCAACAATTCCGGGTTAGACATGGCCTTGTACGTCAGGCAGAGATCGCCTCTGAGTAGGCAGTAAGCAACTGAATAGAGCTGGAGTTTCTTTAGTCGAGCTGCATAGGGCATCTGTTTGAGGCCCATGATCCTCTTGGTGAGGTATTTTTGAGGTCTCTCCAGCTGTTGCAGGTGTCGGGTAAGGTACATCCCAAATGGGGCATTGTACTCAATTATGGGCCTGATGAGTGATGAGTAGAGGGGCACAATGACCTCTCTTGATATAGATGCGTGAACCCTTTTGTGATTAGGTGAGCTATATAGAAGGTTTTTCTAACCACTTTGGCAATGTGATTGTCATAGGAGAGGTTACTATCTACTTGGGTCCCCAGATCCCTAATTACTTCCGTACTTAGTGGATTACCTCCTATGTGGTAGTTTGTGGGCACTTTGTTTTTCCCAAAGGGGATGACTATGCACTTTTTGGCATTTAGCTTGAGGCCATGGTTCTGACACCAGGTATCAGTCTCCGTAAGGCCTTTCTGGAGGATGCTTGTGTCAACTGGTGAGTCGATTATGGCTCCCAGTTTGCAATCATCTGCGAATTTGGTAAGCCATAGTCCTCCCATGTTTGCCTGTACCTCAGAGAAGTATATACCGAACAAGAGGGGTCCCAGGACTGAGCCCTGTGGGACGCCACTTCTAACCGGTTTAGAGTCGGACATAGCACCCGCGACTCTGACCATGCGAGTTCTAGGCCTGAGCCAGTTTGCAACCCATCTTGTGACATATGGGTTAATATTTAAGCTGGTAATCGTATTTATGATGCCAGAGTGGGGTATTGTGTCAAAGGCCTTTGCGAGGTCAAGGTAGGCTCTGTGGACTACCTTTCCCTCATCTATGGCTTTGGTTATTATTTCGAAGAAGTCAGCTAGGTTTAAGAGGCAAGATCTGCCTTTAACAAAGCCGAATTGGGTAGGGTCCAGTGTTTGGAGGTTCCCAATGACTTTGTTTATGAGATCCATGATGATGCGCTCCATAGCCTTGCAGACCAGTCTAGTCAGGCTTATAGGGCGATAGTTCCTGGGATCCGTTGTGGCGCCACCTTTGTGGACTGTTTGGACTTTGTAGACACTGTTGCTGTACGCCATTCTTTGGGCACATAACCTGTGGTAAGGCTGAGTTGTAACAGTGAATTTATGTGAGGGTTTAGTTCATTTTGGAGCTCGTGTAAGATGCAGCCCGGGATACCATCCCGTCCCATTGATGCTGTGTTTTTTACCTTGGAGAGGGCTGCTTTCACCTATATTTCTGTGATGTCTGGGGGACTGTATTCTTCTGGGATAGACACTGGCTCTTTTGGGGGGGGGGGTAAAGTTTGCACTGAACCTGTCTGCCAGGATGTTGGCATTGTCAGTGGGTTCAGTGTATTTTGTGCCATTTTGCACCAGCTCAGAGCAGATCTGAGAGTTGCCACCCAGGTTCTTGACGTAGCTAAAGAACGCCTTGTGATCATCTTTAGAGTCTTTGGCGATTTTTCTTTCAAAGCTAGCCTTTGATGATTTTATGAGGGATCAAAGTTTTTTGCTAGTACTGATCGGGGATGCCTTCCCTTTTTGGGATTTTGCCTCATCATGGAAAAGTTTCCTCCTTCTGTTGTATAGCTTATTTATGGCCAGGGTCCACCAGACTGGTCTCCTGTTTTTGGAGGAGTGAGTCTTAGTTTTACTTGGGATGGCACGATCCATGCATTCCTGTAAGTGTTCATAGAGTGCGTTTGTAAAGGATTCTGTGGTTTGGGTAGCATTTTCCATTTGCCCGGGGGCTTTGAAATATTCCACCTCTGTCTTGAGAAGTGTGAAGTTTGCTTTTGAGAAATTTTTCACAGTGGTTTCCTTGGCTGGGGGGTGGGGTCGGGATGTGGATGTCCACTGTGATTAGTTTATGGTCTGATCTTACCAACGAGGGGTTTACCTCTGGTGTGGAACATTGAGCCTCCATGTTGGTGATGGCCAAGTCCAATATGTTGTCCCCTCTTGTGGGAGTGGTGACCAGTTGTTCCATGGCATTTGAGTTTATAAACTCCAGGAACCGTTGGGCAAAAGAGTTGGGACTTGAGTAGTTTTCCCAGTCAATGTTTGGGTAGTTGAAATACCCCAATATCATGGTGTTTGGTGAGACCTTCATATTCTCCAATGTTCTCAGGAATGCCAAGTGGGGGGTCCTGAGACAAGGTGGGTGATTTGTAGCAGGCTACAAACTGAAAAGCAGTTTTACCTACTGTTAGTTGCACATGGATGGTTTCCTCTGCCTCGTGCAGTGCCATTAACCTGGTGGTGTGTGTATCCTTGATGAAAATGGATACTCCCCTGCCTTTAGTATTTCGGTCCAAGTTCTGGGGCTGAAAAGAATGGTATGAGTTGAATCCTGGTAGTGCTGGGGTGCTATCTGGAGCCTTGAACCAGGTTTCTGTTACTGCACAGATATCGATTTTCTCCATACTGAGGAGTGCCTCGAGTGCGTGCATCTTGAGGTTTAGACTTCTGGCATTGAGTAACATTACCGTTAGTTTTTTGTTTCTGGTATTGTTTATGGAGGTGGGTTTGTCTTTTGAGCCTTCCCTAAAAACGGCACTATGGGGGTGGCAAGAGCTTTAGCCAGTATTCGAAAGCTAAGGGTGACAGGTGCAAGCCATCCCTGGCGAAGCAACATGGCTTGTCGAGCATGTCATCCCAGGCTGACAGACACTGGATCCCCTTTGAATGACACCAATAGCTTAGCCAATTGTTAAAATTGATCATTTTGTCTTTATACTGTGGCATCATTCTTGGTGAGGGCAAGATGCTACTCAGGGTCATACCGGCCTGGGCTAAATGATCAGAGAGCTCCGTTATGTCTCTCTTCATGTAGTCCAGGGAGGTACATCTCAGGTCATTCACACCAACATGGACAATGACAGAGTCATATTTGTACCTGCTGTGGAGTGACCTGAGT